>NW_026608949.1:0-46658 GCF_029499605.1 Hyla sarda | reverse complement strand
TATACAGTGTGCACAATTATTGTAGTATATTTATAGTGTGCACAATTACTGTAGTATATTTATACAGTGTGCACAATTACTGTAGTATATTTATACAATATGCACAATTACTGTAGTATATTTATACAATGTGCACAATTATTGTAGTATATTTATAGTGTGCACAATTACTGTAGTATATTTATACAGTGTGCACAATTACTGTAGTATATTTATACAATATGCACAATTACTGTAGTATATTTATACAATGTGCACAATTATTGTAGTATATTTATAGTGTGCACAATTACTGTAGTATATTTATACAGTGTGCACAATTACTGTAGTATATTTATACAATATGCACAATTACTGTAGTATATTTATACAATGTGCACAATTACTGCAGTATATTTATAAAATGTGCAAAATTACTGTAGTATATTTATACAGTGTGCACAATTACTGTAGTATATTTATACAGTGTGCACAATTACTGTAGTATATTTATACAGTGTGCACAATTACTGTAGTATATTTATACAATGTGCACAATTACTTTAGTATTTTTATACTATATGCACAATTACTGTAGTATATTTATACAGTGTGCACAATTACTGTAGTATATTTATACAATGCGCACAATTACTGTACTATATTTATACTATGTGCACAATTACTGTAGTATATTTATACAGTGTGCACAATTACTGTAGTATATTTATAAAATGTGCAAAATTACTGTAGTATATTTATACAGTGTGCACACTGTAGTATATTTATACAATGTGCACAATTACTGTAGTATATTTATAAAATGTGCAAAATTACTGTAGTATATTTATACAGTGTGCACACTGTAGTATATTTATACAGTGTGCACAATTACTGTAGTATATTTATACATTGTGCACAATTATTGTAGTATATTTATACAAAATGCACAATTACTGTAGTATATTTATACAATGTGCACAATTACTGTAGTATATTTATAAAATGTGCAAAATTACTGTAGTATATTTATACAGTGTGCACACTGTAGTATATTTATACAGTGTGCACAATTACTGTAGTATATTTATACAGTGTGCACAATTACTGTAGTATATTTATACAGTGTGCACACTGTAATATATTTATACAGTGTGCACACTGTAGTATATTTATACAATGTGCACAATTACTGTATTATATTTATAAAATGTGCAAAATTACTGTAGTATATTTATACAGTGTGCACACTGTAGTATATTTATCCAGTATGCACAATTACTGTAGTATATTTATACAGTGTGCACAATTACTGTAGTATATTTATACAGTGTGCACACTGTAGTATATTTATACAATGTGCACAATTACTGTAGTATATTTATAAAATGTGCAAAATTACTGTAGTATATTTATACAGTGTGCACACTGTAGTGTATTTATACAGTGTGCACAATTACTGTAGTATATTTATACAGTGTGCACAATTATTGTAGCATATTTATAGTGTGCACAATTACTGTAGTATATTTATAGTGTGCACAATTACTGTAGTATATTTATACTATGTGCACAATTACTGTAGTATATTTATACAGTGTGCTTAATTACTGTAGTATATTTATACAGTGTGCACACTGTAGTATATTTATACAATAAGCACACTGTAGTATATTTATACAATGTGCACAATTACTGTAGTATATTTATACAATGTGCACAATTACTGTAGTATATTTATACAGTGTGCACAATTATTGTACTATATTTATAGTGTGCACAATTACTGTAGTATATTTATACAGTGTGCACAATTACTGTAGTATATTTATACAATATGCACAATTACTGTAGTATATTTATACAATGTGCACAATTACTGTAGTATATTTATACAGTGTGCACAATTACTGTAGTATATTTATACAATGTGCACAATTACTGTAGTATATTTATACAAAATGCACAATTACTGTAGTATATTTATACAGTGTGCACAATTATTGTAGTATATTTATAGTGTGCACAATTACTGTAGTATATTTACACAGTGTGCACAATTACTGTAGTATATTTACACAGTGTGCACAATTACTGTAGTATATTTATACAATATGCACAATTACTGTAGTGTATATATACAATGTGCACAATTATCGTAGTATATTTATAGTGTGCACAATTACTGTAGTATATTTATATAATGTGCACAATTACTGTAGTATATTTACACAATGTGCAAAATTACTGTAGTGTATTTATACAGTGTGCACACTGTAGTATATTTATACAATGTGCACAATTACTGTAGTATATTTATACAATGTGCACAATTACTTTAGTATTTTTATACTATATGCACAATTACTGTAGTATATTTATACAGTGTGCACAATTATTGTAGTATATTTATAGTGTGCACAATTACTGTAGTATATTTATACAGTGTGCACAATTACTGTAGTATATTTATACCGTGTGCACAATTACTGTAGTATATTTATACAATGCGCACAATTACTGTACTATATTTATACTATGTGCACAATTACTGTAGTATATTTATACAGTGTGCACAATTACTGTAGTATATTTATAAAATGTGCAAAATTACTGTAGTATAGTTATACAGTGTGCACACTGTAGTATATTTATACAGTGTGCACAATTACTGTAGTATATTTATACAGTGTGCACAATTATTGTAGTATATTTATACAAAATGCACAATTATTGTAGTATATTTATACAATGTGCACAATTACTGTAGTATATTTATAAAATGTGCAAAATTACTGTAGTATATTTATACAGTGTGCACACTGTAGTATATTTATACAGTGTGCACAATTACTGTAGTATATTTATAAAGTGTGCACAATTACTGTAGTATATTTATACAGTGTGCACACTGTAGTATATTTATACAATGTGCACAATTACTGTAGTATATTTATAAAATGTGCAAAATTACTGTAGTATATTTATACAGTGTGCACACTGTAGTATATTTATCCAGTGTGCACAATTACTGTAGTATATTTATACAGTGTGCACAATTATTGTAGTATATTTATAGTGTGCACAATTACTGTAGTATATTTATAGTGTGCACAATTACTGTAGTATATTTATACAGTGTGCTTAATTACTGTAGTATATTTATACAGTGTGCACACTGTAGTATATTTATACAATAAGCACACTGTAGTATATTTATACAATGTGCACAATTACTGTAGTATATTTATAAAATGTGCAAAATTACTGTAGTATATTTATACAGTGTGCACACTGTAGTATATTTATACAGTGTGCACAATTACTGTTGTATATTTATACTATGTGCACAATTATTGTAGTATATTTATAGTGTGCACAATTACTGTAGTATATTTATACAGTGTGCATAATTACCGTAGTATATTTACACAGTGTGCACAATTACCGTAGTATATTTATACAGTGTGCACAATTACTGTAGTATATTTATACAATATGCACAATTACTGTAGTATATTTATACAATGTGCACAATTACTGTAGTATATTTATACAGTGTGCACAATTACTGTAGTATATTTATACAATGTGCACAATTACTGTAGTATATTTATACAAAATGCACAATTACTGTAGTATATTTATACAGTGTGCACAATTATTGTAGTATATTTATAGTGTGCACAATTACTGTAGTATATTTACACAGTGTGCACAATTACTGTAGTATATTTACACAGTGTGCACAATTACTGTAGTATATTTATACAATATGCACAATTACTGTAGTGTATTTATACAATGTGCACAATTATTGTAGTATATTCATAGTGTGCACAATTACTGTAGTATATTTATATAATGTGCACAATTACTGTAGTATATTTACACAATGTGCAAAATTACTGTAGTATATTTATACAGTGTGCACACTGTAGTATATTTATACAATGTGCACAATTACTGTAGTATATTTATACAATGTGCACAATTACTTTAGTATTTTTATACTATATGCACAATTACTGTAGTATATTTATACAGTGTGCACAATTACTGTAGTATATTTATACAATGCGCACAATTACTGTAGTATATTTATACTATGCGCACAATTACTGTAGTATATTTATACCGTGTGCACAATTACTGTAGTATATTTATACAGTGTGCACAATTACTGTAGTATATTTATACAGTGTGCACAATTACTGTAGTATATTTATACAGTGTGCACAATTACTGTAGTATATTTATACAGTGTGCACAATTACTGTAGTATATTTATACAAAATGCACAATTACTGTAGTATATTTATACAGTGTGCACAATTATTGTAGTATATTTATAGTGTGCACAATTACTGTAGTATATTTACACAGTGTGCACAATTACTGTAGTATATTTATACAATATGCACAATTACTGTAGTGTATTTATACAATGTGCACAATTATTGTAGTATATTTATAGTGTGCACAATTACTGTAGTATATTTATATAATGTGCACAATTACTGTAGTATATTTACACAATGTGCAAAATTACTGTAGTATATTTATACAGTGTGCACACTGTAGTATATTTATACAATGTGCACAATTACTGTAGTATATTTATACAATGTGCACAATTACTTTAGTATTTTTATACTATATGCACAATTACTGTAGTATATTTATACAGTGTGCACAATTACTGTAGTATATTTATACAATGCGCACAATTACTGTAGTATATTTATACTATGCGCACAATTACTGTAGTATATTTATACCGTGTGCACAATTACTGTAGTATATTTATACAGTGTGCACAATTACTGTAGTATATTTATACAGTGTGCACAATTACTGTAGTATATTTATACAGTGTGCACAATTACTGTAGTATATTTATACAGTGTGCACAATTACTGTAGTATATTTATACAGTGTGCACAATTACTGTAGTATATTTATACTATGTGCACAATTACTGTAGTATATGTATACATTGTGCACACTGTAGTATATTTATACAATGTGCACAATTACTGTAGTATATTTATACAATGTGCACAATTATTGTAGTATATTTATAGTGTGCACAATTACTGTAGTATATTTATACAATGTGCACAATTACTGTAGTATATTTATAAAATGTGCAAAATTACTGTAGTATATTTATACAGTGTGCACACTGTAGTATATTTATACAGTGTGCACAATTACTGTAGTATATTTATACAGTGTGCACAATTATTGTAGTATATTTATAGTGTGCACAATTACTGTCGTATATTTATAGTGTGCACAATTACTGTAGTATATTTATACTATGTGCACAATTTCTGTAGTATATTTATACAGTGTGCGCAATTACTGTAGTATATTTATACAATAAGCACACTGTAGTACATTTATACAATGTGCACAATTACTGTAGTATATTTATACAATGTGCACAATTACTGTAGTATATTTATACAGTGTGCATAAGTACCATAGTATATTTACACAGTGTGCACAATTACCGTAGTATATTTATATAGTGTGCACAATTACTGTAGTATATTTATACAAAATGAACAATTACTGTAGTATATTTATACAGTGTGCACAATTATTGTAGTATATTTATAGTGTGCACAATTACTGTAGTATATTTATACAGTGTGCACAATTACTGTAGTATATTTATACAATATGCACAATTACTGTAGTATATTTATACAATGTGCACAATTATTGTAGTATATTTATAGTGTGCACAATTACTGTAGTATATTTATACAGTGTGCACAATTACTGTAGTATATTTATACAATATGCACAATTACTGTAGTATATTTATACAATGTGCACAATTATTGTAGTATATTTATAGTGTGCACAATTACTGTAGTATATTTATACAGTGTGCACAATTACTGTAGTATATTTATACAATATGCACAATTACTGTAGTATATTTATACAATGTGCACAATTACTGCAGTATATTTATAAAATGTGCAAAATTACTGTAGTATATTTATACAGTGTGCACAATTACTGTAGTATATTTATACAGTGTGCACAATTACTGTAGTATATTTATACAGTGTGCACAATTACTGTAGTATATTTATACAATGTGCACAATTACTTTAGTATTTTTATACTATATGCACAATTACTGTAGTATATTTATACAGTGTGCACAATTACTGTAGTATATTTATACAATGCGCACAATTACTGTACTATATTTATACTATGTGCACAATTACTGTAGTATATTTATACAGTGTGCACAATTACTGTAGTATATTTATAAAATGTGCAAAATTACTGTAGTATATTTATACAGTGTGCACACTGTAGTATATTTATACAATGTGCACAATTACTGTAGTATATTTATAAAATGTGCAAAATTACTGTAGTATATTTATACAGTGTGCACACTGTAGTATATTTATACAGTGTGCACAATTACTGTAGTATATTTATACATTGTGCACAATTATTGTAGTATATTTATACAAAATGCACAATTACTGTAGTATATTTATACAATGTGCACAATTACTGTAGTATATTTATAAAATGTGCAAAATTACTGTAGTATATTTATACAGTGTGCACACTGTAGTATATTTATACAGTGTGCACAATTACTGTAGTATATTTATACAGTGTGCACAATTACTGTAGTATATTTATACTATGCGCACAATTACTGTAGTATATTTATACCGTGTGCACAATTACTGTAGTATATTTATACAGTGTGCACAATTACTGTAGTATATTTATACAGTGTGCACAATTACTGTAGTATATTTATACAGTGTGCACAATTACTGTAGTATATTTATACAGTGTGCACAATTACTGTAGTATATTTATACAGTGTGCACAATTACTGTAGTATATTTATACTATGTGCACAATTACTGTAGTATATGTATACATTGTGCACACTGTAGTATATTTATACAATGTGCACAATTACTGTAGTATATTTATACAATGTGCACAATTATTGTAGTATATTTATAGTGTGCACAATTACTGTAGTATATTTATACAATGTGCACAATTACTGTAGTATATTTATAAAATGTGCAAAATTACTGTAGTATATTTATACAGTGTGCACACTGTAGTATATTTATACAGTGTGCACAATTACTGTAGTATATTTATACAGTGTGCACAATTATTGTAGTATATTTATAGTGTGCACAATTACTGTCGTATATTTATAGTGTGCACAATTACTGTAGTATATTTATACTATGTGCACAATTTCTGTAGTATATTTATACAGTGTGCGCAATTACTGTAGTATATTTATACAATAAGCACACTGTAGTACATTTATACAATGTGCACAATTACTGTAGTATATTTATACAATGTGCACAATTACTGTAGTATATTTATACAGTGTGCATAAGTACCATAGTATATTTACACAGTGTGCACAATTACCGTAGTATATTTATATAGTGTGCACAATTACTGTAGTATATTTATACAAAATGAACAATTACTGTAGTATATTTATACAGTGTGCACAATTATTGTAGTATATTTATAGTGTGCACAATTACTGTAGTATATTTATACAGTGTGCACAATTACTGTAGTATATTTATACAATATGCACAATTACTGTAGTATATTTATACAATGTGCACAATTATTGTAGTATATTTATAGTGTGCACAATTACTGTAGTATATTTATACAGTGTGCACAATTACTGTAGTATATTTATACAATATGCACAATTACTGTAGTATATTTATACAATGTGCACAATTATTGTAGTATATTTATAGTGTGCACAATTACTGTAGTATATTTATACAGTGTGCACAATTACTGTAGTATATTTATACAATATGCACAATTACTGTAGTATATTTATACAATGTGCACAATTACTGCAGTATATTTATAAAATGTGCAAAATTACTGTAGTATATTTATACAGTGTGCACAATTACTGTAGTATATTTATACAGTGTGCACAATTACTGTAGTATATTTATACAGTGTGCACAATTACTGTAGTATATTTATACAATGTGCACAATTACTTTAGTATTTTTATACTATATGCACAATTACTGTAGTATATTTATACAGTGTGCACAATTACTGTAGTATATTTATACAATGCGCACAATTACTGTACTATATTTATACTATGTGCACAATTACTGTAGTATATTTATACAGTGTGCACAATTACTGTAGTATATTTATAAAATGTGCAAAATTACTGTAGTATATTTATACAGTGTGCACACTGTAGTATATTTATACAATGTGCACAATTACTGTAGTATATTTATAAAATGTGCAAAATTACTGTAGTATATTTATACAGTGTGCACACTGTAGTATATTTATACAGTGTGCACAATTACTGTAGTATATTTATACATTGTGCACAATTATTGTAGTATATTTATACAAAATGCACAATTACTGTAGTATATTTATACAATGTGCACAATTACTGTAGTATATTTATAAAATGTGCAAAATTACTGTAGTATATTTATACAGTGTGCACACTGTAGTATATTTATACAGTGTGCACAATTACTGTAGTATATTTATACAGTGTGCACAATTACTGTAGTATATTTATACAGTGTGCACACTGTAATATATTTATACAGTGTGCACACTGTAGTATATTTATACAATGTGCACAATTACTGTATTATATTTATAAAATGTGCAAAATTACTGTAGTATATTTATACAGTGTGCACACTGTAGTATATTTATCCAGTGTGCACAATTACTGTAGTATATTTATACAGTGTGCACAATTACTGTAGTATATTTATACAGTGTGCACACTGTAGTATATTTATACAATGTGCACAATTACTGTAGTATATTTATAAAATGTGCAAAATTACTGTAGTATATTTATACAGTGTGCACACTGTAGTGTATTTATACAGTGTGCACAATTACTGTAGTATATTTATACAGTGTGCACAATTATTGTAGCATATTTATAGTGTGCACAATTACTGTAGTATATTTATAGTGTGCACAATTACTGTAGTATATTTATACTATGTGCACAATTACTGTAGTATATTTATACAGTGTGCTTAATTACTGTAGTATATTTATACAGTGTGCACACTGTAGTATATTTATACAATAAGCACACTGTAGTATATTTATACAATGTGCACAATTACTGTAGTATATTTATACAATGTGCACAATTACTGTAGTATATTTATACAGTGTGCACAATTATTGTACTATATTTATAGTGTGCACAATTACTGTAGTATATTTATACAGTGTGCACAATTACTGTAGTATATTTATACAATATGCTAAGTTACTGTAGTATATTTATACAATGTGCACAATTATTGTAGTATATTTATAGTGTGCACAATTACTGTAGTATATTTATACAATGTGCACAATTACTGTAGTATGTTTATCCAATGTGCAAAATTATTGTAGTATATTTATAGTGTGCACAATTACTGTAGTATATTTATAGTGTGCACAATTACTGTAGTATATTTATACTATGTGCACAATTACTGTAGTATATTTATACAGTGTGCTTAATTACTGTAGTATATTTATACAGTGTGCACACTGTAGTATATTTATACAATAAGCACACTGTAGTATATTTATACAATGTGCACAATTACTGTAGTATATTTATAAAATGTGCAAAATTACTGTAGTATATTTATACAGTGTGCACACTGTAGTATATTTATACAGTGTGCACAATTACTGTAGTATATTTATACAGTGTGCACAATTACTGTAGTATATTTATACAGTGTGCACACTGTAGTATATTTATACAATGTGCACAATTACTGTAGTATATTTATAAAATGTGCAAAATCACTGTAGTATATTTATACAGTGTGCACAATTATTGTACTATATTTATAGTGTGCACAATTACTGTAGTATATTTATACAGTGTGCACAATTACTGTAGTATATTTATACAATATGCTAAATTACTGTAGTATATTTATACAATGTGCACAATTATTGTAGTATATTTATAGTGTGCACAATTACTGTAGTATATTTATACAGTGTGCCCAATTACTGTAGTATATTTATACAATGTGCACAATTATTGTAGTATATTTATAGTGTGCACAATTACTGTAGTATATTTATACAGTGTGCACAATTACTGTAGTATATTTATACAGTGTGCACAATTATTTTAGTATATTTATAGTGTGCACAATTACTGTAGTATATTTATACAATGTGCACAATTACTGTAGTATATTCATAGAGTGTGCACACTGTAGTATATTAATAAAATGTGCGCAATTACTGTAGTATATTTATACAATGTGCACAATTACTGTAGTATATTTATACAGTGTGCACACTGTAGTATATTAATACAATGTGCACAATTACTGTAGTATATTTATACAATGTGCATAATTACTGTTGTATATTTATACTATGTGCACAATTATTGTAGTATATTTATAGTGTGCACAATTACTGTAGTATATTTATACAGTGTGCATAATTACCGTAGTATATTTACACAGTGTGCACAATTACCGTAGTATATTTATACAGTGTGCACAATTACTGTAGTATATTTATACAATATGCACAATTACTGTAGTATATTTATACAATGTGCACAATTACTGTAGTATATTTATACAGTGTGCACAATTACTGTAGTATATTTATACAATGTGCACAATTACTGTAGTATATTTATACAAAATGCACAATTACTGTAGTATATTTATACAGTGTGCACAATTATTGTAGTATATTTATAGTGTGCACAATTACTGTAGTATATTTACACAGTGTGCACAATTACTGTAGTATATTTACACAGTGTGCACAATTACTGTAGTATATTTATACAATATGCACAATTACTGTAGTGTATTTATACAATGTGCACAATTATCGTAGTATATTTATAGTGTGCACAATTACTGTAGTATATTTATATAATGTGCACAATTACTGTAGTATATTTACACAATGTGCAAAATTACTGTAGTGTATTTATACAGTGTGCACACTGTAGTATATTTATACAATGTGCACAATTACTGTAGTATATTTATACAATGTGCACAATTACTTTAGTATTTTTATACTATATGCACAATTACTGTAGTATATTTATACAGTGTGCACAATTACTGTAGTATATTTATACAATGCGCACAATTACTGTAGTATATTTATACTATGCGCACAATTACTGTAGTATATTTATACCGTGTGCACAATTACTGTAGTATATTTATACAATGCGCACAATTACTGTACTATATTTATACTATGTGCACAATTACTGTAGTATATTTATACAGTGTGCACAATTACTGTAGTATATTTATAAAATGTGCAAAATTACTGTAGTATAGTTATACAGTGTGCACACTGTAGTATATTTATACAGTGTGCACAATTACTGTAGTATATTTATACAGTGTGCACAATTATTGTAGTATATTTATACAAAATGCACAATTATTGTAGTATATTTATACAATGTGCACAATTACTGTAGTATATTTATAAAATGTGCAAAATTACTGTAGTATATTTATACAGTGTGCACACTGTAGTATATTTATACAGTGTGCACAATTACTGTAGTATATTTATAAAGTGTGCACAATTACTGTAGTATATTTATACAGTGTGCACACTGTAGTATATTTATACAATGTGCACAATTACTGTAGTATATTTATAAAATGTGCAAAATTACTGTAGTATATTTATACAGTGTGCACACTGTAGTATATTTATCCAGTGTGCACAATTACTGTAGTATATTTATACAGTGTGCACAATTATTGTAGTATATTTATAGTGTGCACAATTACTGTAGTATATTTATAGTGTGCACAATTACTGTAGTATATTTATACAGTGTGCTTAATTACTGTAGTATATTTATACAGTGTGCACACTGTAGTATATTTATACAATAAGCACACTGTAGTATATTTATACAATGTGCACAATTACTGTAGTATATTTATAAAATGTGCAAAATTACTGTAGTATATTTATACAGTGTGCACACTGTAGTATATTTATACAGTGTGCACAATTACTGTTGTATATTTATACTATGTGCACAATTATTGTAGTATATTTATAGTGTGCACAATTACTGTAGTATATTTATACAGTGTGCATAATTACCGTAGTATATTTACACAGTGTGCACAATTACCGTAGTATATTTATACAGTGTGCACAATTACTGTAGTATATTTATACAATATGCACAATTACTGTAGTATATTTATACAATGTGCACAATTACTGTAGTATATTTATACAGTGTGCACAATTACTGTAGTATATTTATACAATGTGCACAATTACTGTAGTATATTTATACAAAATGCACAATTACTGTAGTATATTTATACAGTGTGCACAATTATTGTAGTATATTTATAGTGTGCACAATTACTGTAGTATATTTACACAGTGTGCACAATTACTGTAGTATATTTACACAGTGTGCACAATTACTGTAGTATATTTATACAATGTGCACAATTATTGTAGTATATTCATAGTGTGCACAATTACTGTAGTATATTTATATAATGTGCACAATTACTGTAGTATATTTACACAATGTGCAAAATTACTGTAGTATATTTATACAGTGTGCACACTGTAGTATATTTATACAATGTGCACAATTACTGTAGTATATTTATACAATGTGCACAATTACTTTAGTATTTTTATACTATATGCACAATTACTGTAGTATATTTATACAGTGTGCACAATTACTGTAGTATATTTATACAATGCGCACAATTACTGTAGTATATTTATACTATGCGCACAATTACTGTAGTATATTTATACCGTGTGCACAATTACTGTAGTATATTTATACAGTGTGCACAATTACTGTAGTATATTTATACAGTGTGCACAATTACTGTAGTATATTTATACAGTGTGCACAATTACTGTAGTATATTTATACAGTGTGCACAATTACTGTAGTATATTTATACAGTGTGCACAATTACTGTAGTATATTTATACTATGTGCACAATTACTGTAGTATATGTATACAGTGTGCACACTGTAGTATATTTATACAATGTGCACAATTACTGTAGTATATTTATACAATGTGCACAATTATTGTAGTATATTTATAGTGTGCACAATTACTGTAGTATATTTATACAATGTGCACAATTACTGTAGTATATTTATAAAATGTGCAAAATTACTGTAGTATATTTATACAGTGTGCACACTGTAGTATATTTATACAGTGTGCACAATTACTGTTGTATATTTATACTATGTGCACAATTATTGTAGTATATTTATAGTGTGCACAATTACTGTAGTATATTTATACAGTGTGCATAATTACCGTAGTATATTTACACAGTGTGCACAATTACCGTAGTATATTTATACAGTGTGCACAATTACTGTAGTATATTTATACAATATGCACAATTACTGTAGTATATTTATACAATGTGCACAATTACTGTAGTATATTTATACAGTGTGCACAATTACTGTAGTATATTTATACAATGTGCACAATTACTGTAGTATATTTATACAAAATGCACAATTACTGTAGTATATTTATACAGTGTGCACAATTATTGTAGTATATTTATAGTGTGCACAATTACTGTAGTATATTTACACAGTGTGCACAATTACTGTAGTATATTTACACAGTGTGCACAATTACTGTAGTATATTTATACAATATGCACAATTACTGTAGTGTATTTATACAATGTGCACAATTATTGTAGTATATTTATAGTGTGCACAATTACTGTAGTATATTTATATAATGTGCACAATTACTGTAGTATATTTACACAATGTGCAAAATTACTGTAGTATATTTATACAGTGTGCACACTGTAGTATATTTATACAATGTGCACAATTACTGTAGTATATTTATACAATGTGCACAATTACTTTAGTATTTTTATACTATATGCACAATTACTGTAGTATATTTATACAGTGTGCACAATTACTGTAGTATATTTATACAATGCGCACAATTACTGTAGTATATTTATACTATGCGCACAATTACTGTAGTATATTTATACCGTGTGCACAATTACTGTAGTATATTTATACAGTGTGCACAATTACTGTAGTATATTTATACAGTGTGCACAATTACTGTAGTATATTTATACAGTGTGCACAATTACTGTAGTATATTTATACAGTGTGCACAATTACTGTAGTATATTTATACAGTGTGCACAATTACTGTAGTATATTTATACTATGTGCACAATTACTGTAGTATATGTATACAGTGTGCACACTGTAGTATATTTATACAATGTGCACAATTACTGTAGTATATTTATACAATGTGCACAATTATTGTAGTATATTTATAGTGTGCACAATTACTGTAGTATATTTATACAATGTGCACAATTACTGTAGTATATTTATAAAATGTGCAAAATTACTGTAGTATATTTATACAGTGTGCACACTGTAGTATATTTATACAGTGTGCACAATTACTGTAGTATATTTATACAGTGTGCACAATTATTGTAGTATATTTATAGTGTGCACAATTACTGTCGTATATTTATAGTGTGCACAATTACTGTAGTATATTTATACTATGTGCACAATTTCTGTAGTATATTTATACAGTGTGCGCAATTACTGTAGTATATTTATACAATAAGCACACTGTAGTACATTTATACAATGTGCACAATTACTGTAGTATATTTATACAATGTGCACAATTACTGTAGTATATTTATACAGTGTGCATAAGTACCATAGTATATTTACACAGTGTGCACAATTACCGTAGTATATTTATATAGTGTGCACAATTACTGTAGTATATTTATACAAAATGAACAATTACTGTAGTATATTTATACAGTGTGCACAATTATTGTAGTATATTTATAGTGTGCACAATTACTGTAGTATATTTATACAGTGTGCACAATTACTGTAGTATATTTATACAATATGCACAATTACTGTAGTATATTTATACAATGTGCACAATTATTGTAGTATATTTATAGTGTGCACAATTACTGTAGTATATTTATACAGTGTGCACAATTACTGTAGTATATTTATACAATATGCACAATTACTGTAGTATATTATACAATGTGCACAATTATTGTAGTATATTTATAGTGTGCACAATTACTGTAGTATATTTATACAGTGTGCACAATTACTGTAGTATATTTATACAATATGCACAATTACTGTAGTATATTTATACAATGTGCACAATTACTGCAGTATATTTATAAAATGTGCAAAATTACTGTAGTATATTTATACAGTGTGCACAATTACTGTAGTATATTTATACAGTGTGCACAATTACTGTAGTATATTTATACAGTGTGCACAATTACTGTAGTATATTTATACAATGTGCACAATTACTTTAGTATTTTTATACTATATGCACAATTACTGTAGTATATTTATACAGTGTGCACAATTACTGTAGTATATTTATACAATGCGCACAATTACTGTACTATATTTATACTATGTGCACAATTACTGTAGTATATTTATACAGTGTGCACAATTACTGTAGTATATTTATAAAATGTGCAAAATTACTGTAGTATATTTATACAGTGTGCACACTGTAGTATATTTATACAATGTGCACAATTACTGTAGTATATTTATAAAATGTGCAAAATTACTGTAGTATATTTATACAGTGTGCACACTGTAGTATATTTATACAGTGTGCACAATTACTGTAGTATATTTATACATTGTGCACAATTATTGTAGTATATTTATACAAAATGCACAATTACTGTAGTATATTTATACAATGTGCACAATTACTGTAGTATATTTATAAAATGTGCAAAATTACTGTAGTATATTTATACAGTGTGCACACTGTAGTATATTTATACAGTGTGCACAATTACTGTAGTATATTTATACAGTGTGCACAATTACTGTAGTATATTTATACAGTGTGCACACTGTAATATATTTATACAGTGTGCACACTGTAGTATATTTATACAATGTGCACAATTACTGTATTATATTTGTAAAATGTGCAAAATTACTGTAGTATATTTATACAGTGTGCACACTGTAGTATATTTATCCAGTGTGCACAATTACTGTAGTATATTTATACAGTGTGCACAATTACTGTAGTATATTTATACAGTGTGCACACTGTAGTATATTTATACAATGTGCACAATTACTGTAGTATATTTATAAAATGTGCAAAATTACTGTAGTATATTTATACAGTGTGCACACTGTAGTGTATTTATACAGTGTGCACAATTACTGTAGTATATTTATACAGTGTGCACAATTATTGTAGCATATTTATAGTGTGCACAATTACTGTAGTATATTTATAGTGTGCACAATTACTGTAGTATATTTATACTATGTGCACAATTACTGTAGTATATTTATACAGTGTGCTTAATTACTGTAGTATATTTATACAGTGTGCACACTGTAGTATATTTATACAATAAGCACACTGTAGTATATTTATACAATGTGCACAATTACTGTAGTATATTTATACAATGTGCACAATTACTGTAGTATATTTATACAGTGTGCACAATTATTGTACTATATTTATAGTGTGCACAATTACTGTAGTATATTTATACAGTGTGCACAATTACTGTAGTATATTTATACAATATGCTAAATTACTGTAGTATATTTATACAATGTGCACAATTATTGTAGTATATTTATAGTGTGCACAATTACTGTAGTATATTTATACAATGTGCACAATTACTGTAGTATGTTTATCCAATGTGCAAAATTATTGTAGTATATTTATAGTGTGCACAATTACTGTAGTATATTTATAGTGTGCACAATTACTGTAGTATATTTATACAGTGTGCACAATTACTGTAGTATATTTATAGTGTGCACAATTACTGTATTATATTTATACATTGTGCCCAATTACTGTAGTATATTTATACAGTGTGCACAATTACTGTAGTATATTTATACAGTGTGCCCAATTACTGTAGTATATTTATACAATGTGCACAATTATTGTAGTATATTTATAGTGTGCACAATTACTGTAGTATATTTATACAGTGTGCACAATTACTGTAGTATATTTCTACAGTGTGCACAATTATTTTAGTATATTTATAGTGTGCACAATTACTGTAGTATATTTATACAATGTGCACAATTACTGTAGTATATTCATAGAGTGTGCACACTGTAGTATATTAATAAAATGTGCGCAATTACTGTAGTATATTTATACAGTGTGCACAATTACTGTAGTATATTTATAGTGTGCACAATTACTGTAGTATATTTATACAGTGTGCACAACTATTGTAGTATATTTATAGTGTGCACAATTACTGTAGTATATTTATACAATGTGCACAATTACTGTAGTATATTTATACTATGTGCACAATTACTGTAGTATATTTATAGTGTGCACAATTACTGTAGTATATTTATACAGTGTGCACACTGTAGTATATTTATACAATGTGCACAATTACTTTAGTATATTTAAACAGTGTGCAAAATTACTGTAGTATATTTATACAGTCCGCACACTTTAGTTTATTTATACAATGTGCACAATTACAGTAGTATATTTATACAATGTGCACACTGTAGTATATTTATACAGTGTGCACAATTACTGTAGTATATTTATACATTGTGCACAATTATTGTAGTATATTTATAGTGTGCACAATTACTGTAGTATATTTATAGTGTGCACAATTACTGTAGTATATTTATACAGTGTGCACAACTATTGTAGTATATTTATAGTGTGCACAATTACTGTAGTATATTTATACAATGTGCACAATTACTGTAGTATATTTATACAATGTGCACAATTACTGTAGTATATTTATACTATGTGCACAATTACTGTAGTATATTTATAGTGTGCACAATTACTGTAGTATATTTATACAATGTGCACAATTACTGTAGTATATTTATACAGTGTGCAAAATTACTTTAGCATATTTATACAGTGTGCACAATTACTGAAGTATATTTATACAATGTGCACAATTACTGTAGTATATTTATACAGTGTGCACAATTACTGTAGTATATTTATACTATGTGCACAATTACTGTAGTATATTTATACAGTGTGCACACTGTAGTATATGTATACAATGTGCACAATTACTGTAGTATATTTATACAGTGTGCACAATTACTGTAGTATATTTATACAGAGTGCACAATTACTGTAGTATATTTATACAATGTGCACAATTATTGTAGTATATTTATAGTGTGCACAATTACTGTAGTATATTTATACAATATGCACAATTACTGCAGTATATTTATACAATGTGCACAATTATTGTAGTATATTTATAGTGTGCACAATTACTGTAGTATATTTATACAATGTGAACAATTACTGTAGTATATTTATAAAATGTGCAAAATTACTGTAGTATATTTACACAGTGTGCACAATTACTGTATATATTTATACAATGTGCACAATTACTGTAGTATATTTATACAATGTGCACAATTATTGTAGTATATTTATAGTTTGCACAATTACTGTAGTATATTTATACAATGCGCACAATTACTGTAGTATATTTATACTATGCGCACAATTACTGTAGTATATTTATACCGTGTGCACAATTACTGTAGTATATTTATACAGTGTGCACAATTACTGTAGTATATTTATACATTGTGCACAATTATTGTAGAATATTTATAGTGTGCACAATTACTGTAGTATATTTATACAGTGTGCACAATTATTGTAGTATATTTATAGTGTGCACAATTACTGTAGTATATTTCTACAGTGTGCACAATTATTTTAGTATATTTATAGTGTGCACAATTTCTGTAGTATATTTATACAGTGTGCGCAATTACTGTAGTATATTTATACAATAAGCACACTGTAGTACATTTATACAATGTGCACAATTACTGTAGTATATTTATACAATGTGCACAATTACTGTAGTATATTTATACAGTGTGCATAAGTACCATAGTATATTTACACAGTGTGCACAATTACCGTAGTATATTTATATAGTGTGCACAATTACTGTAGTATATTTATACAAAATGCACAATTACTGTAGTATATTTATACAGTGTGCACAATTATTGTAGTATATTTATAGTGTGCACAATTACTGTAGTATATTTATACAGTGTGCACAATTACTGTAGTATATTTATACAATATGCACAATTACTGTAGTATATTTATACAATGTGCACAATTATTGTAGTATATTTATAGTGTGCACAATTACTGTAGTATATTTATACAGTGTGCACAATTACTGTAGTATATTTATACAATATGCACAATTACTGTAGTATATTTATACAATGTGCACAATTATTGTAGTATATTTATAGTGTGCACAATTACTGTAGTATATTTATACAGTGTGCACAATTACTGTAGTATATTTATACAATATGCACAATTACTGTAGTATATTTATACAATGTGCACAATTACTGCAGTATATTTATAAAATGTGCAAAATTACTGTAGTATATTTATACAGTGTGCACAATTACTGTAGTATATTTATACAGTGTGCACAATTACTGTAGTATATTTATACAGTGTGCACAATTACTGTAGTATATTTATACAATGTGCACAATTACTTTAGTATTTTTATACTATATGCACAATTACTGTAGTATATTTATACAGTGTGCACAATTACTGTAGTATATTTATACAATGCGCACAATTACTGTACTATATTTATACTATGTGCACAATTACTGTAGTATATTTATACAGTGTGCACAATTACTGTAGTATATTTATAAAATGTGCAAAATTACTGTAGTATATTTATACAGTGTGCACACTGTAGTATATTTATACAATGTGCACAATTACTGTAGTATATTTATAAAATGTGCAAAATTACTGTAGTATATTTATACAGTGTGCACACTGTAGTATATTTATACAGTGTGCACAATTACTGTAGTATATTTATACATTGTGCACAATTATTGTAGTATATTTATACAAAATGCACAATTACTGTAGTATATTTATACAATGTGCACAATTACTGTAGTATATTTATAAAATGTGCAAAATTACTGTAGTATATTTATACAGTGTGCACACTGTAGTATATTTATACAGTGTGCACAATTACTGTAGTATATTTATACAGTGTGCACAATTACTGTAGTATATTTATACAGTGTGCACACTGTAATATATTTATACAGTGTGCACACTGTAGTATATTTATACAATGTGCACAATTACTGTATTATATTTATAAAATGTGCAAAATTACTGTAGTATATTTATACAGTGTGCACACTGTAGTATATTTATCCAGTGTGCACAATTACTGTAGTATATTTATACAGTGTGCACAATTACTGTAGTATATTTATACAGTGTGCACACTGTAGTATATTTATACAATGTGCACAATTACTGTAGTATATTTATAAAATGTGCAAAATTACTGTAGTATATTTATACAGTGTGCACACTGTAGTGTATTTATACAGTGTGCACAATTACTGTAGTATATTTATACAGTGTGCACAATTATTGTAGCATATTTATAGTGTGCACAATTACTGTAGTATATTTATAGTGTGCACAATTACTGTAGTATATTTATACAGTGTGCTTAATTACTGTAGTATATTTATACAGTGTGCACACTGTAGTATATTTATACAATAAGCACACTGTAGTATATTTATACAATGTGCACAATTACTGTAGTATATTTATACAATGTGCACAATTACTGTAGTATATTTATACAGTGTGCACAATTATTGTACTATATTTATAGTGTGCACAATTACTGTAGTATATTTATACAGTGTGCACAATTACTGTAGTATATTTATACAATATGCTAAATTACTGTAGTATATTTATACAATGTGCACAATTATTGTAGTATATTTATAGTGTGCACAATTACTGTAGTATATTTATACAATGTGCACAATTACTGTAGTATGTTTATCCAATGTGCAAAATTACTGTAGTATGTTTATCCAATGTGCAAAATTATTGTAGTATATTTATAGTGTGCACAATTACTGTAGTATATTTATAGTGTGCACAATTACTGTAGTATATTTATACTATGTGCACAATTACTGTAGTATATTTATACAGTGTGCTTAATTACTGTAGTATATTTATACAGTGTGCACACTGTAGTATATTTATACAATAAGCACACTGTAGTATATTTATACAATGTGCACAATTACTGTAGTATATTTATAAAATGTGCAAAATTACTGTAGTATATTTATACAGTGTGCACACTGTAGTATATTTATACAGTGTGCACAATTACTGTAGTATATTTATACAGTGTGCACAATTACTGTAGTATATTTATACAGTGTGCACACTGTAGTATATTTATACAATGTGCACAATTACTGTAGTATATTTATAAAATGTGCAAAATCACTGTAGTATATTTATACAGTGTGCACACTGTAGTGTATTTATACAGTGTGCACAATTACTGTAGTATATTTATACAGTGTGCACAATTATTGTAGCATATTTATAGTGTGCACAATTACTGTAGTATATTTATAGTGTGCACAATTACTGTAGTATATTTATACTATGTGCACAATTACTGTAGTATATTTATACAGTGTGCTTAATTACTGTAGTATATTTATACAGTGTGCACACTGTAGTATATTTATACAAGAAGCACACTGTAGTATTTTTATACAATGTGCACAATTACTGTAGTATATTTATACAGTGTGCACAATTACTGTAGTATATTTATACAGTGTGCACACTGTAGTATATTTATACAATGTGCACAATTACTGTAGTATATTTATAAAATGTGCAAAATCACTGTAGTATATTTATACAGTGTGCACACTGTAGTGTATTTATACAGTGTGCACAATTACTGTAGTATATTTATACAGTGTGCACAATTATTGTAGCATATTTATAGTGTGCACAATTACTGTAGTATATTTATAGTGTGCACAATTACTGTAGTATATTTATACTATGTGCACAATTACTGTAGTATATTTATACAGTGTGCTTAATTACTGTAGTATATTTATACAGTGTGCACACTGTAGTATATTTATACAAGAAGCACACTGTAGTATATTTATACAATGTGCACAATTACTGTAGTATATTTATACAATGTGCACAATTACTGTAGTATATTTATACAGTGTGCACAATTATTGTACTATATTTATAGTGTGCACAATTACTGTAGTATATTTATACAGTGTGCACAATTACTGTAGTATATTTATACAATATGCTAAATTACTGTAGTATATTTATACAATGTGCACAATTATTGTAGTATATTTATAGTGTGCACAATTACTGTAGTATATTTATACAGTGTGCCCAATTACTGTAGTATATTTATACAATGTGCACAATTATTGTAGTATATTTATAGTGTGCACAATTACTGTAGTATATTTATACAGTGTGCACAATTACTGTAGTATATTTATACAGTGTGCACAATTATTTTAGTATATTTATAGTGTGCACAATTACTGTAGTATATTTATACAATGTGCACAATTACTGTAGTATATTCATAGAGTGTGCACACTGTAGTATATTAATAAAATGTGCGCAATTACTGTAGTATATTTATACAATGTGCACAATTACTGTAGTATATTTATACAGTGTGCACACTGTAGTATATTAATACAATGTGCACAATTACTGTAGTATATTTATACAATGTGCATAATTACTGTTGTATATTTATACTATGTGCACAATTATTGTAGTATATTTATAGTGTGCACAATTACTGTAGTATATTTATACAGTGTGCATAATTACCGTAGTATATTTACACAGTGTGCACAATTACCGTAGTATATTTATACAGTGTGCACAATTACTGTAGTATATTTATACAATATGCACAATTACTGTAGTATATTTATACAATGTGCACAATTACTGTAGTATATTTATACAGTGTGCACAATTACTGTAGTATATTTATACAATGTGCACAATTACTGTAGTATATTTATACAAAATGCACAATTACTGTAGTATATTTATACAGTGTGCACAATTATTGTAGTATATTTATAGTGTGCACAATTACTGTAGTATATTTACACAGTGTGCACAATTACTGTAGTATATTTACACAGTGTGCACAATTACTGTAGTATATTTATACAATATGCACAATTACTGTAGTGTATTTATACAATGTGCACAATTATCGTAGTATATTTATAGTGTGCACAATTACTGTAGTATATTTATATAATGTGCACAATTACTGTAGTATATTTACACAATGTGCAAAATTACTGTAGTGTATTTATACAGTGTGCACACTGTAGTATATTTATACAATGTGCACAATTACTGTAGTATATTTATACAATGTGCACAATTACTTTAGTATTTTTATACTATATGCACAATTACTGTAGTATATTTATACAGTGTGCACAATTACTGTAGTATATTTATACAATGCGCACAATTACTGTAGTATATTTATACTATGCGCACAATTACTGTAGTATATTTATACCGTGTGCACAATTACTGTAGTATATTTATACAATGCGCACAATTACTGTACTATATTTATACTATGTGCACAATTACTGTAGTATATTTATACAGTGTGCACAATTACTGTAGTATATTTATAAAATGTGCAAAATTACTGTAGTATAGTTATACAGTGTGCACACTGTAGTATATTTATACAGTGTGCACAATTACTGTAGTATATTTATACAGTGTGCACAATTATTGTAGTATATTTATACAAAATGCACAATTATTGTAGTATATTTATACAATGTGCACAATTACTGTAGTATATTTATAAAATGTGCAAAATTACTGTAGTATATTTATACAGTGTGCACACTGTAGTATATTTATACAGTGTGCACATTTACTGTAGTATATTTATAAAGTGTGCACAATTACTGTAGTATATTTATACAGTGTGCACACTGTAGTATATTTATACAATGTGCACAATTACTGTAGTATATTTATAAAATGTGCAAAATTACTGTAGTATATTTATACAGTGTGCACACTGTAGTATATTTATCCAGTGTGCACAATTACTGTAGTATATTTATACAGTGTGCACAATTATTGTAGTATATTTATAGTGTGCACAATTACTGTAGTATATTTATAGTGTGCACAATTACTGTAGTATATTTATACAGTGTGCTTAATTACTGTAGTATATTTATACAGTGTGCACACTGTAGTATATTTATACAATAAGCACACTGTAGTATATTTATACAATGTGCACAATTACTGTAGTATATTTATACAATGTGCACAATTACTGTAGTATATTTATACAGTGTGCACAATTATTGTACTATATTTATAGTGTGCACAATTACTGTAGTATATATATACAGTGTGCACAATTACTGTAGTATATTTATACAATATGCTAAATTACTGTAGTATATTTATACAATGTGCACAATTATTGTAGTATATTTATAGTGTGCACAATTACTGTAGTATATTTATACAATGTGCACAATTACTGTAGTATGTTTATCCAATGTGCAAAATTATTGTAGTATATTTATAGTGTGCACAATTACTGTAGTATATTTATAGTGTGCACAATTACTGTAGTATATTTATACTATGTGCACAATTACTGTAGTATATTTATACAGTGTGCTTAATTACTGTAGTATATTTATACAGTGTGCACACTGTAGTATATTTATACAATAAGCACACTGTAGTATATTTATACAATGTGCACAATTACTGTAGTATATTTATAAAATGTGCAAAATTACTGTAGTATATTTATACAGTGTGCACACTGTAGTATATTTATACAGTGTGCACAATTACTGTAGTATATTTATACAGTGTGCACAATTACTGTAGTATATTTATACAGTGTGCACACTGTAGTATATTTATACAATGTGCACAATTACTGTAGTATATTTATAAAATGTGCAAAATCACTGTAGTATATTTATACAGTGTGCACACTGTAGTGTATTTATACAGTGTGCACAATTACTGTAGTATATTTATACAGTGTGCACAATTATTGTAGCATATTTATAGTGTGCACAATTACTGTAGTATATTTATAGTGTGCACAATTACTGTAGTATATTTATACTATGTGCACAATTACTGTAGTATATTTATACAGTGTGCTTAATTACTGTAGTATATTTATACAGTGTGCACACTGTAGTATATTTATACAAGAAGCACACTGTAGTATTTTTATACAATGTGCACAATTACTGTAGTATATTTATACAGTGTGCACAATTACTGTAGTATATTTATACAGTGTGCACACTGTAGTATATTTATACAATGTGCACAATTACTGTAGTATATTTATAAAATGTGCAAAATCACTGTAGTATATTTATACAGTGTGCACACTGTAGTGTATTTATACAGTGTGCACAATTACTGTAGTATATTTATACAGTGTGCACAATTATTGTAGCATATTTATAGTGTGCACAATTACTGTAGTATATTTATAGTGTGCACAATTACTGTAGTATATTTATACTATGTGCACAATTACTGTAGTATATTTATACAGTGTGCTTAATTACTGTAGTATATTTATACAGTGTGCACACTGTAGTATATTTATACAAGAAGCACACTGTAGTATATTTATACAATGTGCACAATTACTGTAGTATATTTATACAATGTGCACAATTACTGTAGTATATTTATACAGTGTGCACAATTATTGTACTATATTTATAGTGTGCACAATTACTGTAGTATATTTATACAGTGTGCACAATTACTGTAGTATATTTATACAATATGCTAAATTACTGTAGTATATTTATACAATGTGCACAATTATTGTAGTATATTTATAGTGTGCACAATTACTGTAGTATATTTATACAGTGTGCCCAATTACTGTAGTATATTTATACAATGTGCACAATTATTGTAGTATATTTATAGTGTGCACAATTACTGTAGTATATTTATACAGTGTGCACAATTACTGTAGTATATTTATACAGTGTGCACAATTATTTTAGTATATTTATAGTGTGCACAATTACTGTAGTATATTTATACAATGTGCACAATTACTGTAGTATATTCATAGAGTGTGCACACTGTAGTATATTAATAAAATGTGCGCAATTACTGTAGTATATTTATACAATGTGCACAATTACTGTAGTATATTTATACAGTGTGCACACTGTAGTATATTAATACAATGTGCACAATTACTGTAGTATATTTATACAATGTGCATAATTACTGTTGTATATTTATACTATGTGCACAATTATTGTAGTATATTTATAGTGTGCACAATTACTGTAGTATATTTATACAGTGTGCATAATTACCGTAGTATATTTACACAGTGTGCACAATTACCGTAGTATATTTATACAGTGTGCACAATTACTGTAGTATATTTATACAATATGCACAATTACTGTAGTATATTTATACAATGTGCACAATTACTGTAGTATATTTATACAGTGTGCACAATTACTGTAGTATATTTATACAATGTGCACAATTACTGTAGTATATTTATACAAAATGCACAATTACTGTAGTATATTTATACAGTGTGCACAATTATTGTAGTATATTTATAGTGTGCACAATTACTGTAGTATATTTACACAGTGTGCACAATTACTGTAGTATATTTACACAGTGTGCACAATTACTGTAGTATATTTATACAATATGCACAATTACTGTAGTGTATTTATACAATGTGCACAATTATCGTAGTATATTTATAGTGTGCACAATTACTGTAGTATATTTATATAATGTGCACAATTACTGTAGTATATTTACACAATGTGCAAAATTACTGTAGTGTATTTATACAGTGTGCACACTGTAGTATATTTATACAATGTGCACAATTACTGTAGTATATTTATACAATGTGCACAATTACTTTAGTATTTTTATACTATATGCACAATTACTGTAGTATATTTATACAGTGTGCACAATTACTGTAGTATATTTATACAATGCGCACAATTACTGTAGTATATTTATACTATGCGCACAATTACTGTAGTATATTTATACCGTGTGCACAATTACTGTAGTATATTTATACAATGCGCACAATTACTGTACTATATTTATACTATGTGCACAATTACTGTAGTATATTTATACAGTGTGCACAATTACTGTAGTATATTTATAAAATGT
The DNA here is from genome assembly GCF_029499605.1 of Hyla sarda. Classification (NCBI taxonomy): domain Eukaryota; kingdom Metazoa; phylum Chordata; class Amphibia; order Anura; family Hylidae; genus Hyla; species Hyla sarda. Next base: position 19,212 of record NW_026608949.1, on the reverse strand, counting down.
GCAAAATTACTGTAGTATAGTTATACAGTGTGCACACTGTAGTATATTTATACAGTGTGCACAATTACTGTAGTATATTTATACAGTGTGCACAATTATTGTAGTATATTTATACAAAATGCACAATTATTGTAGTATATTTATACAATGTGCACAATTACTGTAGTATATTTATAAAATGTGCAAAATTACTGTAGTATATTTATACAGTGTGCACACTGTAGTATATTTATACAGTGTGCACATTTACTGTAGTATATTTATAAAGTGTGCACAATTACTGTAGTATATTTATACAGTGTGCACACTGTAGTATATTTATACAATGTGCACAATTACTGTAGTATATTTATAAAATGTGCAAAATTACTGTAGTATATTTATACAGTGTGCACACTGTAGTATATTTATCCAGTGTGCACAATTACTGTAGTATATTTATACAGTGTGCACAATTATTGTAGTATATTTATAGTGTGCACAATTACTGTAGTATATTTATAGTGTGCACAATTACTGTAGTATATTTATACAGTGTGCTTAATTACTGTAGTATATTTATACAGTGTGCACACTGTAGTATATTTATACAATAAGCACACTGTAGTATATTTATACAATGTGCACAATTACTGTAGTATATTTATAAAATGTGCAAAATTACTGTAGTATATTTATACAGTGTGCACACTGTAGTATATTTATACAGTGTGCACAATTACTGTTGTATATTTATACTATGTGCACAATTATTGTAGTATATTTATAGTGTGCACAATTACTGTAGTATATTTATACAGTGTGCATAATTACCGTAGTATATTTACACAGTGTGCACAATTACCGTAGTATATTTATACAGTGTGCACAATTACTGTAGTATATTTATACAATATGCACAATTACTGTAGTATATTTATACAATGTGCACAATTATTGTAGTATATTTATAGTGTGCACAATTACTGTAGTATATTTACACAGTGTGCACAATTACTGTAGTATATTTACACAGTGTGCACAATTACTGTAGTATATTTATACAATATGCACAATTACTGTAGTGTATTTATACAATGTGCACAATTATTGTAGTATATTTATAGTGTGCACAATTACTGTAGTATATTTATATAATGTGCACAATTACTGTAGTATATTTACACAATGTGCAAAATTACTGTAGTATATTTATACAGTGTGCACACTGTAGTATATTTATACAATGTGCACAATTACTGTAGTATATTTATACAATGTGCACAATTACTTTAGTATTTTTATACTATATGCACAATTACTGTAGTATATTTATACAGTGTGCACAATTACTGTTGTATATTTATACAATGCGCACAATTACTGTAGTATATTTATACTATGCGCACAATTACTGTAGTATATTTATACCGTGTGCACAATTACTGTAGTATATTTATACAGTGTGCACAATTACTGTAGTATATTTATACAGTGTGCACAATTACTGTAGTATATTTATACAGTGTGCACAATTACTGTAGTATATTTATACAGTGTGCACAATTACTGTAGTATATTTATACAGTGTGCACAATTACTGTAGTATATTTATACTATGTGCACAATTACTGTAGTATATGTATACAGTGTGCACACTGTAGTATATTTATACAATGTGCACAATTACTGTAGTATATTTATACAATGTGCACAATTATTGTAGTATATTTATAGTGTGCACAATTACTGTAGTATATTTATACAATGTGCACAATTACTGTAGTATATTTATAAAATGTGCAAAATTACTGTAGTATATTTATACAGTGTGCACACTGTAGTATATTTATACAGTGTGCACAATTACTGTAGTATATTTATACAGTGTGCACAATTATTGTAGTATATTTATAGTGTGCACAATTACTGTCGTATATTTATAGTGTGCACAATTACTGTAGTATATTTATACTATGTGCACAATTTCTGTAGTATATTTATACAGTGTGCGCAATTACTGTAGTATATTTATACAATAAGCACACTGTAGTACATTTATACAATGTGCACAATTACTGTAGTATATTTATACAATGTGCACAATTACTGTAGTATATTTATACAGTGTGCATAAGTACCATAGTATATTTACACAGTGTGCACAATTACCGTAGTATATTTATATAGTGTGCACAATTACTGTAGTATATTTATACAAAATGAACAATTACTGTAGTATATTTATACAGTGTGCACAATTATTGTAGTATATTTATAGTGTGCACAATTACTGTAGTATATTTATACAGTGTGCACAATTACTGTAGTATATTTATACAATATGCACAATTACTGTAGTATATTTATACAATGTGCACAATTATTGTAGTATATTTATAGTGTGCACAATTACTGTAGTATATTTATACAGTGTGCACAATTACTGTAGTATATTTATACAATATGCACAATTACTGTAGTATATTTATACAATGTGCACAATTATTGTAGTATATTTATAGTGTGCACAATTACTGTAGTATATTTATACAGTGTGCACAATTACTGTAGTATATTTATACAATATGCACAATTACTGTAGTATATTTATACAATGTGCACAATTACTGCAGTATATTTATAAAATGTGCAAAATTACTGTAGTATATTTATACAGTGTGCACAATTACTGTAGTATATTTATACAGTGTGCACAATTACTGTAGTATATTTATACAGTGTGCACAATTACTGTAGTATATTTATACAATGTGCACAATTACTTTAGTATTTTTATACTATATGCACAATTACTGTAGTATATTTATACAGTGTGCACAATTACTGTAGTATATTTATACAATGCGCACAATTACTGTACTATATTTATACTATGTGCACAATTACTGTAGTATATTTATACAGTGTGCACAATTACTGTAGTATATTTATAAAATGTGCAAAATTACTGTAGTATATTTATACAGTGTGCACACTGTAGTATATTTATACAATGTGCACAATTACTGTAGTATATTTATAAAATGTGCAAAATTACTGTAGTATATTTATACAGTGTGCACACTGTAGTATATTTATACAGTGTGCACAATTACTGTAGTATATTTATACATTGTGCACAATTATTGTAGTATATTTATACAAAATGCACAATTACTGTAGTATATTTATACAATGTGCACAATTACTGTAGTATATTTATAAAATGTGCAAAATTACTGTAGTATATTTATACAGTGTGCACACTGTAGTATATTTATACAGTGTGCACAATTACTGTAGTATATTTATACAGTGTGCACAATTACTGTAGTATATTTATACAGTGTGCACACTGTAATATATTTATACAGTGTGCACACTGTAGTATATTTATACAATGTGCACAATTACTGTATTATATTTGTAAAATGTGCAAAATTACTGTAGTATATTTATACAGTGTGCACACTGTAGTATATTTATCCAGTGTGCACAATTACTGTAGTATATTTATACAGTGTGCACAATTACTGTAGTATATTTATACAGTGTGCACACTGTAGTATATTTATACAATGTGCACAATTACTGTAGTATATTTATAAAATGTGCAAAATTACTGTAGTATATTTATACAGTGTGCACACTGTAGTGTATTTATACAGTGTGCACAATTACTGTAGTATATTTATACAGTGTGCACAATTATTGTAGCATATTTATAGTGTGCACAATTACTGTAGTATATTTATAGTGTGCACAATTACTGTAGTATATTTATACTATGTGCACAATTACTGTAGTATATTTATACAGTGTGCTTAATTACTGTAGTATATTTATACAGTGTGCACACTGTAGTATATTTATACAATAAGCACACTGTAGTATATTTATACAATGTGCACAATTACTGTAGTATATTTATACAATGTGCACAATTACTGTAGTATATTTATACAGTGTGCACAATTATTGTACTATATTTATAGTGTGCACAATTACTGTAGTATATTTATACAGTGTGCACAATTACTGTAGTATATTTATACAATATGCTAAATTACTGTAGTATATTTATACAATGTGCACAATTATTGTAGTATATTTATAGTGTGCACAATTACTGTAGTATATTTATACAATGTGCACAATTACTGTAGTATGTTTATCCAATGTGCAAAATTATTGTAGTATATTTATAGTGTGCACAATTACTGTAGTATATTTATAGTGTGCACAATTACTGTAGTATATTTATACTATGTGCACAATTACTGTAGTATATTTATACAGTGTGCTTAATTACTGTAGTATATTTATACAGTGTGCACACTGTAGTATATTTATACAATAAGCACACTGTAGTATATTTATACAATGTGCACAATTACTGTAGTATATTTATAAAATGTGCAAAATTACTGTAGTATATTTATACAGTGTGCACACTGTAGTATATTTATACAGTGTGCACAATTACTGTAGTATATTTATACAGTGTGCACAATTACTGTAGTATATTTATACAGTGTGCACACTGTAGTATATTTATACAATGTGCACAATTACTGTAGTATATTTATAAAATGTGCAAAATTACTGTAGTATATTTATACAGTGTGCACACTGTAGTGTATTTATACAGTGTGCACAATTACTGTAGTATATTTATACAGTGTGCACAATTATTGTAGCATATTTATAGTGTGCACAATTACTGTAGTATATTTATAGTGTGCACAATTACTGTAGTATATTTATACTATGTGCACAATTACTGTAGTATATTTATACAGTGTGCTTAATTACTGTAGTATATTTATACAGTGTGCACACTGTAGTATATTTATACAATAAGCACACTGTAGTATATTTATACAATGTGCACAATTACTGTAGTATATTTATACAATGTGCACAATTACTGTAGTATATTTATACAGTGTGCACAATTATTGTACTATATTTATAGTGTGCACAATTACTGTAGTATATTTATACAGTGTGCACAATTACTGTAGTATATTTATACAATATGCTAAATTACTGTAGTATATTTATACAATGTGCACAATTATTGTAGTATATTTATAGTGTGCACAATTACTGTAGTATATTTATACAATGTGCACAATTACTGTAGTATGTTTATCCAATGTGCAAAATTATTGTAGTATATTTATAGTGTGCACAATTACTGTAGTATATTTATAGTGTGCACAATTACTGTAGTATATTTATACAGTGTGCACAATTACTGTAGTATATTTATAGTGTGCACAATTACTGTATTATATTTATACATTGTGCCCAATTACTGTAGTATATTTATACAGTGTGCACAATTACTGTAGTATATTTATACAGTGTGCCCAATTACTGTAGTATATTTATACAATGTGCACAATTATTGTAGTATATTTATAGTGTGCACAATTACTGTAGTATATTTATACAGTGTGCACAATTACTGTAGTATATTTCTACAGTGTGCACAATTATTTTAGTATATTTATAGTGTGCACAATTACTGTAGTATATTTATACAATGTGCACAATTACTGTAGTATATTCATAGAGTGTGCACACTGTAGTATATTAATAAAATGTGCGCAATTACTGTAGTATATTTATACAGTGTGCACAATTACTGTAGTATATTTATAGTGTGCACAATTACTGTAGTATATTTATACAGTGTGCACAACTATTGTAGTATATTTATAGTGTGCACAATTACTGTAGTATATTTATACAATGTGCACAATTACTGTAGTATATTTATACTATGTGCACAATTACTGTAGTATATTTATAGTGTGCACAATTACTGTAGTATATTTATACAATGTGCACAATTACTGTAGTATATTTATACAGTGTGCAAAATTACTTTAGCATATTTATACAGTGTGCACAATTACTGAAGTATATTTATACAATGTGCACAATTACTGTAGTATATTTATACAGTGTGCACACTGTAGTATATTTATACAATGTGCACAATTACTGTTGTATATTTATACAGTGTGCACAATTACTGCAGTATATTTATACAGTGTGCACAATTACTGTAGTATATTTATACAATGTGCACAATTACTATTGTATATTTATACAGTGTGCACAATTACTGTAGTATATTTATACAATGTGCACAATTACTGTAGTATATTTATACAGTGTGCACACTGTAGTATATTTATACAATGTGCACAATTACTGTAGTATATTTATACACTGTGCACAATTACTGTAGTATATTTATACAGTGTGCACAATTACTGTAGTATATTTATACAATGTGCACAATTACTATTGTATATTTATACAGTGTGCACAATTACTGTAGTATATTTATACTATGTGCACAATTACTGTAGTATATTTATACAGTGTGCACACTGTAGTATATGTATACAATGTGCACAATTACTGTAGTATATTTATACAGTGTGCACAATTACTGTAGTATATTTATACAGAGTGCACAATTACTGTAGTATATTTATACAATGTGCACAATTATTGTAGTATATTTATAGTGTGCACAATTACTGTAGTATATTTATACAATATGCACAATTACTGCAGTATATTTATACAATGTGCACAATTATTGTAGTATATTTATAGTGTGCACAATTACTGTAGTATATTTATACAATGTGAACAATTACTGTAGTATATTTATAAAATGTGCAAAATTACTGTAGTATATTTACACAGTGTGCACAATTACTGTATATATTTATACAATGTGCACAATTACTGTAGTATATTTATACAATGTGCACAATTATTGTAGTATATTTATAGTTTGCACAATTACTGTAGTATATTTATACAATGCGCACAATTACTGTAGTATATTTATACTATGCGCACAATTACTGTAGTATATTTATACCGTGTGCACAATTACTGTAGTATATTTATACAGTGTGCACAATTACTGTAGTATATTTATACATTGTGCACAATTATTGTAGAATATTTATAGTGTGCACAATTACTGTAGTATATTTATACAGTGTGCACAATTATTGTAGTATATTTATAGTGTGCACAATTACTGTAGTATATTTCTACAGTGTGCACAATTATTTTAGTATATTTATAGTGTGCACAATTACTGTAGTATATTATTACAATGTGCACAATTACTGTAGTATATTCATAGTGTGTGCACACTGTAGTATATTAATAAAATGTGCGCAATTACTGTAGTATATTTATACAATGTGCACAATTACTGTAGTATATTTATACAGTGTGCACACTGTAGTATATTAATACAATGTGCACAATTACTGTAGTATATTTATACAATGTGCATAATTACTGTAGTATATTTATACAATGTGCACAATTACTGTAGTATATTTATACAGTGTGCACAATTACTGTAGTATATTTATACAATGTGCACAATTACTGTAGTATATTTATACAAAATGCACAATTACTGTAGTATATTTATACAGTGTGCACAATTATTGTAGTATATTTATAGTGTGCACAATTACTGTAGTATATTTACACAGTGTGCACAATTACTGTAGTATATTTACACAGTGTGCACAATTACTGTAGTATATTTATACAATATGCACAATTACTGTAGTGTATTTATACAATGTGCACAATTATTGTAGTATATTTATAGTGTGCACAATTACTGTAGTATATTTATATAATGTGCACAATTACTGTAGTATATTTACACAATGTGCACAATTACTGTAGTGTATTTATACAGTGTGCACACTGTAGTATATTTATACAATGTGCACAATTACTTTAGTATTTTTATACTATATGCACAATTACTGTAGTATATTTATACAGTGTGCACAATTACTGTAGTATATTTATACAATGCGCACAATTACTGTAGTATATTTATACTATGCGCACAATTACTGTAGTATATTTATACCGTGTGCACAATTACTGTAGTATATTTATACAATGCGCACAATTACTGTACTATATTTATACTATGTGCACAATTACTGTAGTATATTTATACAGTGTGCACAATTACTGTAGTATATTTATAAAATGTGCAAAATTACTGTAGTATATTTATACAGTGTGCACACTGTAGTATATTTATACAGTGTGCACAATTACTGTAGTATATTTATACAGTGTGCACAATTATTGTAGTATATTTATACAAAATGCACAATTACTGTAGTATATTTATACAATGTGCACAATTACTGTAGTATATTTATAAAATGTGCAAAATTACTGTAGTATATTTATACAGTGTGCACACTGTAGTATATTTATACAGTGTGCACAATTACTGTAGTATATTTATGAAGTGTGCACAATTACTGTAGTATATTTATACAGTGTGCACACTGTAGTATATTTATACAATGTGCACAATTACTGTAGTATATTTATAAAATGTGCAAAATTACTGTAGTATATTTATACAGTGTGCACACTGTAGTATATTTATCCAGTGTGCACAATTACTGTAGTATATTTATACAGTGTGCACAATTATTGTAGTATATTTATAGTGTGCACAATTACTGTAGTATATTTATAGTGTGCACAATTACTGTAGTATATTTATACTATGTGCACAATTACTGTAGTATATTTATACAGTGTGCTTAATTACTGTAGTATATTTATACAGTGTGCACACTGTAGTATATTTATACAATAAGCACACTGTAGTATATTTATACAATAAGCACACTGTAGTATATTTATACAATGTGCACAATTACTGTAGTATATTTATAAAATGTGCAAAATTACTGTAGTATATTTATACAGTGTGCACACTGTAGTATATTTATACAGTGTGCACAATTACTGTTGTATATTTATACTATGTGCACAATTATTGTAGTATATTTATAGTGTGCACAATTACTGTAGTATATTTATACAGTGTGCACACTGTAGTATATTTATACAGTGTGCACACTGTAGTATATTTATACAATGTGCACAATTACTGTAGTATATTTATAAAATGTGCAAAATTACTGTAGTATATTTATACAGTGTGCACACTGTAGTATATTTATCCAGTGTGCACAATTACTGTAGTATATTTATACAGTGTGCACAATTATTGTAGTATATTTATAGTGTGCACAATTACTGTAGTATATTTATAGTGTGCACAATTACTGTAGTATATTTATACTATGTGCACAATTACTGTAGTATATTTATACAGTGTGCTTAATTACTGTAGTATATTTATACAGTGTGCACACTGTAGTATATTTATACAATGTGCACAATTACTGTAGTATATTTATAAAATGTGCAAAATTACTGTAGTATATTTATACAGTGTGCACACTGTAGTATATTTATACAGTGTGCACAATTACTGTAGTATATTTATACAGTGTGCACAATTACTGTAGTATATTTATACAGTGTGCACACTGTAGTATATTTATACAATGTGCACAATTACTGTAGTATATTTATAAAATGTGCAAAATTACTGTAGTATATTTATACAGTGTGCACACTGTAGTGTATTTATACAGTGTGCACAATTACTGTAGTATATTTATACAGTGTGCACAATTATTGTAGCATATTTATAGTGTGCACAATTACTGTAGTATATTTATAGTGTGCACAATTACTGTAGTATATTTATACTATGTGCACAATTACTGTAGTATATTTATACAGTGTGCTTAATTACTGTAGTATATTTATACAGTGTGCACACTGTAGTATATTTATACAATAAGCACACTGTAGTATATTTATACAATGTGCACAATTACTGTAGTATATTTATACAATGTGCACAATTACTGTAGTATATTTATACAGTGTGCACAATTATTGTACTATATTTATAGTGTGCACAATTACTGTAGTATATTTATACAGTGTGCACAATTACTGTAGTATATTTATACAATATGCTCAATTACTGTAGTATATTTATACAATGTGCACAATTATTGTAGTATATTTATAGTGTGCACAATTACTGTAGTATATTTATACAATGTGCACAATTACTGTAGTATGTTTATCCAATGTGCAAAATTATTGTAGTATATTTATAGTGTGCACAATTACTGTAGTATATTTATAGTGTGCACAATTACTGTAGTATATTTATACAGTGTGCACAATTACTGTAGTATATTTATAGTGTGCACAATTACTGTATTATATTTATACATTGTGCCCAATTACTGTAGTATATTTATACAGTGTGCACAATTACTGTAGTATATTTATACAGTGTGCCCAATTACTGTAGTATATTTATACAATGTGCACAATTATTGTAGTATATTTATAGTGTGCACAATTACTGTAGTATATTTATACAGTGTGCACAATTACTGTAGTATATTTCTACAGTGTGCACAATTATTTTAGTATATTTATAGTGTGCACAATTACTGTAGTATATTTATACAATGTGCACAATTACTGTAGTATATTCATAGAGTGTGCACACTGTAGTATATTAATAAAATGTGCGCAATTACTGTAGTATATTTATACAGTGTGCACAATTACTGTAGTATATTTATAGTGTGCACAATTACTGTAGTATATTTATACAGTGTGCACAACTATTGTAGTATATTTATAGTGTGCACAATTACTGTAGTATATTTATACAATGTGCACAATTACTGTAGTATATTTATACTATGTGCACAATTACTGTAGTATATTTATAGTGTGCACAATTACTGTAGTATATTTATACAGTGTGCACACTGTAGTATATTTATACAATGTGCACAATTACTTTAGTATATTTAAACAGTGTGCAAAATTACTGTAGTATATTTATACAGTCCGCACACTTTAGTTTATTTATACAATGTGCACAATTACAGTAGTATATTTATACAATGTGCACACTGTAGTATATTTATACAGTGTGCACAATTACTGTAGTATATTTATACATTGTGCACAATTATTGTAGTATATTTATAGTGTGCACAATTACTGTAGTATATTTATAGTGTGCACAATTACTGTAGTATATTTATACAGTGTGCACAACTATTGTAGTATATTTATAGTGTGCACAATTACTGTAGTATATTTATACAATGTGCACAATTACTGTAGTATATTTATACTATGTGCACAATTACTGTAGTATATTTATAGTGTGCACAATTACTGTAGTATATTTATACAATGTGCACAATTACTGTAGTATATTTATACAGTGTGCAAAATTACTTTAGCATATTTATACAGTGTGCACAATTACTGAAGTATATTTATACAATGTGCACAATTACTGTAGTATATTTATACAGTGTGCACACTGTAGTATATTTATACAATGTGCACAATTACTGTTGTATATTTATACAGTGTGCACAATTACTGCAGTATATTTATACAGTGTGCACAATTACTGTAGTATATTTATACAATGTGCACAATTACTATTGTATATTTATACAGTGTGCACAATTACTGTAGTATATTTATACAATGTGCACAATTACTGTAGTATATTTATACAGTGTGCACACTGTAGTATATTTATACAATGTGCACAATTACTGTAGTATATTTATACACTGTGCACAATTACTGTAGTATATTTATACAGTGTGCACAATTACTGTAGTATATTTATACAATGTGCACAATTACTATTGTATATTTATACAGTGTGCACAATTACTGTAGTATATTTATACTATGTGCACAATTACTGTAGTATATTTATACAGTGTGCACACTGTAGTATATGTATACAATGTGCACAATTACTGTAGTATATTTATACAGTGTGCACAATTACTGTAGTATATTTATACAGAGTGCACAATTACTGTAGTATATTTATACAATGTGCACAATTATTGTAGTATATTTATAGTGTGCACAATTACTGTAGTATATTTATACAATATGCACAATTACTGCAGTATATTTATACAATGTGCACAATTATTGTAATATATTTATAGTGTGCACAATTACTGTAGTATATTTATACAATGTGAACAATTACTGTAGTATATTTATAAAATGTGCAAAATTACTGTAGTATATTTACACAGTGTGCACAATTACTGTATATATTTATACAATGTGCACAATTACTGTAGTATATTTATACAATGTGCACAATTATTGTAGTATATTTATAGTTTGCACAATTACTGTAGTATATTTATACAATGCGCACAATTACTGTAGTATATTTATACTATGCGCACAATTACTGTAGTATATTTATACCGTGTGCACAATTACTGTAGTATATTTATACAGTGTGCACAATTACTGTAGTATATTTATACATTGTGCACAATTATTGTAGAATATTTATAGTGTGCACAATTACTGTAGTATATTTATACAGTGTGCACAATTATTGTAGTATATTTATAGTGTGCACAATTACTGTAGTATATTTCTACAGTGTGCACAATTATTTTAGTATATTTATAGTGTGCACAATTACTGTAGTATATTTATACAATGTGCACAATTACTGTAGTATATTCATAGAGTGTGCACACTGTACTATATTAATAAAATGTGCGCAATTACTGTAGTATATTTATACAATGTGCACAATTACTGTAGTATATTTATACAGTGTGCACACTGTAGTATATTAATACAATGTGCACAATTACTGTAGTATATTTATACAATGTGCATAATTACTGTTGTATATTTATACTATGTGCACAATTATTGTAGTATATTTATAGTGTGCACAATTACTGTAGTATATTTATACAGTGTGCATAATTACCGTAGTATATTTACACAGTGTGCACAATTACCGTAGTATATTTATACAGTGTGCACAATTACTGTAGTATATTTATACAATATGCACAATTACTGTAGTATATTTATACAATGTGCACAATTACTGTAGTATATTTATACAGTGTGCACAATTACTGTAGTATATTTATACAATGTGCACAATTACTGTAGTATATTTATACAAAATGCACAATTACTGTAGTATATTTATACAGTGTGCACAATTATTGTAGTATATTTATAGTGTGCACAATTACTGTAGTATATTTACACAGTGTGCACAATTACTGTAGTATATTTACACAGTGTGCACAATTACTGTAGTATATTTATACAATATGCACAATTACTGTAGTGTATTTATACAATGTGCACAATTATTGTAGTATATTTATAGTGTGCACAATTACTGTAGTATATTTATATAATGTGCACAATTACTGTAGTATATTTACACAATGTGCACAATTACTGTAGTGTATTTATACAGTGTGCACACTGTAGTATATTTATACAATGTGCACAATTACTTTAGTATTTTTATACTATATGCACAATTACTGTAGTATATTTATACAGTGTGCACAATTACTGTAGTATATTTATACAATGCGCACAATTACTGTAGTATATTTATACTATGCGCACAATTACTGTAGTATATTTATACCGTGTGCACAATTACTGTAGTATATTTATACAATGCGCACAATTACTGTACTATATTTATACTATGTGCACAATTACTGTAGTATATTTATACAGTGTGCACAATTACTGTAGTATATTTATAAAATGTGCAAAATTACTGTAGTATATTTATACAGTGTGCACACTGTAGTATATTTATACAGTGTGCACAATTACTGTAGTATATTTATACAGTGTGCACAATTATTGTAGTATATTTATACAAAATGCACAATTACTGTAGTATATTTATACAATGTGCACAATTACTGTAGTATATTTATAAAATGTGCAAAATTACTGTAGTATATTTATACAGTGTGCACACTGTAGTATATTTATACAGTGTGCACAATTACTGTAGTATATTTATGAAGTGTGCACAATTACTGTAGTATATTTATACAGTGTGCACACTGTAGTATATTTATACAATGTGCACAATTACTGTAGTATATTTATAAAATGTGCAAAATTACTGTAGTATATTTATACAGTGTGCACACTGTAGTATATTTATCCAGTGTGCACAATTACTGTAGTATATTTATACAGTGTGCACAATTATTGTAGTATATTTATAGTGTGCACAATTACTGTAGTATATTTATAGTGTGCACAATTACTGTAGTATATTTATACTATGTGCACAATTACTGTAGTATATTTATACAGTGTGCTTAATTACTGTAGTATATTTATACAGTGTGCACACTGTAGTATATTTATACAATGAGCACACTGTAGTATATTTATACAATAAGCACACTGTAGTATATTTATACAATGTGCACAATTACTGTAGTATATTTATAAAATGTGCAAAATTACTGTAGTATATTTATACAGTGTGCACACTGTAGTATATTTATACAGTGTGCACAATTACTGTTGTATATTTATACTATGTGCACAATTATTGTAGTATATTTATAGTGTGCACAATTACTGTAGTATATTTATACAGTGTGCACACTGTAGTATATTTATACAGTGTGCACACTGTAGTATATTTATACAATGTGCACAATTACTGTAGTATATTTATAAAATGTGCAAAATTACTGTAGTATATTTATACAGTGTGCACACTGTAGTATATTTATCCAGTGTGCACAATTACTGTAGTATATTTATACAGTGTGCACAATTATTGTAGTATATTTATAGTGTGCACAATTACTGTAGTATATTTATAGTGTGCACAATTACTGTAGTATATTTATACTATGTGCACAATTACTGTAGTATATTTATACAGTGTGCTTAATTACTGTAGTATATTTATACAGTGTGCACACTGTAGTATATTTATACAATGTGCACAATTACTGTAGTATATTTATACAATGTGCAAAATTACTGTAGTATATTTATACAGTGTGCACACTGTAGTATATTTATACAGTGTGCACAATTACTGTAGTATATTTATACAGTGTGCACAATTACTGTAGTATATTTATACAGTGTGCACACTGTAGTATATTTATACAATGTGCACAATTACTGTAGTATATTTATAAAATGTGCAAAATTACTGTAGTATATTTATACAGTGTGCACACTGTAGTGTATTTATACAGTGTGCACAATTACTGTAGTATATTTATACAGTGTGCACAATTATTGTAGCATATTTATAGTGTGCACAATTACTGTAGTATATTTATAGTGTGCACAATTACTGTAGTATATTTATACTATGTGCACAATTACTGTAGTATATTTATACAGTGTGCTTAATTACTGTAGTATATTTATACAGTGTGCACACTGTAGTATATTTATACAATAAGCACACTGTAGTATATTTATACAATGTGCACAATTACTGTAGTATATTTATACAATGTGCACAATTACTGTAGTATATTTATACAGTGTGCACAATTATTGTACTATATTTATAGTGTGCACAATTACTGTAGTATATTTATACAGTGTGCACAATTACTGTAGTATATTTATACAATATGCTCAATTACTGTAGTATATTTATACAATGTGCACAATTATTGTAGTATATTTATAGTGTGCACAATTACTGTAGTATATTTATACAATGTGCACAATTACTGTAGTATGTTTATCCAATGTGCAAAATTATTGTAGTATATTTATAGTGTGCACAATTACTGTAGTATATTTATAGTGTGCACAATTACTGTAGTATATTTATACAGTGTGCACAATTACTGTAGTATATTTATAGTGTGCACAATTACTGTATTATATTTATACATTGTGCCCAATTACTGTAGTATATTTATACAGTGTGCACAATTACTGTAGTATATTTATACAGTGTGCACAATTATTGTAGTATATTTATACAAAATGCACAATTACTGTAGTATATTTATACAATGTGCACAATTACTGTAGTATATTTATAAAATGTGCAAAATTACTGTAGTATATTTATACAGTGTGCACACTGTAGTATATTTATACAGTGTGCACAATTACTGTAGTATATTTATGAAGTGTGCACAATTACTGTAGTATATTTATACAGTGTGCACACTGTAGTATATTTATACAATGTGCACAATTACTGTAGTATATTTATAAAATGTGCAAAATTACTGTAGTATATTTATACAGTGTGCACACTGTAGTATATTTATCCAGTGTGCACAATTACTGTAGTATATTTATACAGTGTGCACAATTATTGTAGTATATTTATAGTGTGCACAATTACTGTAGTATATTTATAGTGTGCACAATTACTGTAGTATATTTATACTATGTGCACAATTACTGTAGTATATTTATACAGTGTGCTTAATTACTGTAGTATATTTATACAGTGTGCACACTGTAGTATATTTATACAATGAGCACACTGTAGTATATTTATACAATAAGCACACTGTAGTATATTTATACAATGTGCACAATTACTGTAGTATATTTATAAAATGTGCAAAATTACTGTAGTATATTTATACAGTGTGCACACTGTAGTATATTTATACAGTGTGCACAATTACTGTTGTATATTTATACTATGTGCACAATTATTGTAGTATATTTATAGTGTGCACAATTACTGTAGTATATTTATACAGTGTGCACACTGTAGTATATTTATACAGTGTGCACACTGTAGTATATTTATACAATGTGCACAATTACTGTAGTATATTTATAAAATGTGCAAAATTACTGTAGTATATTTATACAGTGTGCACACTGTAGTATATTTATCCAGTGTGCACAATTACTGTAGTATATTTATACAGTGTGCACAATTATTGTAGTATATTTATAGTGTGCACAATTACTGTAGTATATTTATAGTGTGCACAATTACTGTAGTATATTTATACTATGTGCACAATTACTGTAGTATATTTATACAGTGTGCTTAATTACTGTAGTATATTTATACAGTGTGCACACTGTAGTATATTTATACAATGTGCACAATTACTGTAGTATATTTATACAATGTGCAAAATTACTGTAGTATATTTATACAGTGTGCACACTGTAGTATATTTATACAGTGTGCACAATTACTGTAGTATATTTATACAGTGTGCACAATTACTGTAGTATATTTATACAGTGTGCACACTGTAGTATATTTATACAATGTGCACAATTACTGTAGTATATTTATAAAATGTGCAAAATTACTGTAGTATATTTATACAGTGTGCACACTGTAGTGTATTTATACAGTGTGCACAATTACTGTAGTATATTTATACAGTGTGCACAATTATTGTAGCATATTTATAGTGTGCACAATTACTGTAGTATATTTATAGTGTGCACAATTACTGTAGTATATTTATACTATGTGCACAATTACTGTAGTATATTTATACAGTGTGCTTAATTACTGTAGTATATTTATACAGTGTGCACACTGTAGTATATTTATACAATAAGCACACTGTAGTATATTTATACAATGTGCACAATTACTGTAGTATATTTATACAATGTGCACAATTACTGTAGTATATTTATACAGTGTGCACAATTATTGTACTATATTTATAGTGTGCACAATTACTGTAGTATATTTATACAGTGTGCACAATTACTGTAGTATATTTATACAATATGCTCAATTACTGTAGTATATTTATACAATGTGCACAATTATTGTAGTATATTTATAGTGTGCACAATTACTGTAGTATATTTATACAATGTGCACAATTACTGTAGTATGTTTATCCAATGTGCAAAATTATTGTAGTATATTTATAGTGTGCACAATTACTGTAGTATATTTATAGTGTGCACAATTACTGTAGTATATTTATACAGTGTGCACAATTACTGTAGTATATTTATAGTGTGCACAATTACTGTATTATATTTATACATTGTGCCCAATTACTGTAGTATATTTATACAGTGTGCACAATTACTGTAGTATATTTATACAGTGTGCCCAATTACTGTAGTATATTTATACAATGTGCACAATTATTGTAGTATATTTATAGTGTGCACAATTACTGTAGTATATTTATACAGTGTGCACAATTACTGTAGTATATTTCTACAGTGTGCACAATTATTTTAGTATATTTATAGTGTGCACAATTACTGTAGTATATTTATAAAATGTGCACAATTACTGTAGTATATTCATAGAGTGTGCACACTGTAGTATATTAATAAAATGTGCGCAATTACTGTAGTATATTTATACAGTGTGCACAATTACTGTAGTATATTTATAGTGTGCACAATTACTGTAGTATATTTATACAGTGTGCACAACTATTGTAGTATATTTATAGTGTGCACAATTACTGTAGTATATTTATACAATGTGCACAATTACTGTAGTATATTTATACTATGTGCACAATTACTGTAGTATATTTATAGTGTGCACAATTACTGTAGTATATTTATACAGTGTGCACACTGTAGTATATTTATACAATGTGCACAATTACTTTAGTATATTTAAACAGTGTGCAAAATTACTGTAGTATATTTATACAGTCCGCACACTTTAGTTTATTTATACAATGTGCACAATTACAGTAGTATATTTATACAATGTGCACACTGTAGTATATTTATACAGTGTGCACAATTACTGTAGTATATTTATACATTGTGCACAATTATTGTAGTATATTTATAGTGTGCACAATTACTGTAGTATATTTATAGTGTGCACAATTACTGTAGTATATTTATACAGTGTGCACAACTATTGTAGTATATTTATAGTGTGCACAATTACTGTAGTATATTTATACAATGTGCACAATTACTGTAGTATATTTATACTATGTGCACAATTACTGTAGTATATTTATAGTGTGCACAATTACTGTAGTATATTTATACAATGCGCACAATTACTGTAGTATATTTATACTATGCGCACAATTACTGTAGTATATTTATACCGTGTGCACAATTACTGTAGTATATTTATACAGTGTGCACAATTACTGTAGTATATTTATACATTGTGCACAATTATTGTAGAATATTTATAGTGTGCACAATTACTGTAGTATATTTATACAGTGTGCACAATTATTGTAGTATATTTATAGTGTGCACAATTACTGTAGTATATTTCTACAGTGTGCACAATTATTTTAGTATATTTATAGTGTGCACAATTACTGTAGTATATTTATACAATGTGCACAATTACTGTAGTATATTCATAGAGTGTGCACACTGTAGTATATTAATAAAATGTGCGCAATTACT
>NW_026608948.1:0-46659 GCF_029499605.1 Hyla sarda | reverse complement strand
CAAGAAGCTTGTGCATCTTCTCTGTTCGTCGCGGTCAAAGAGAAAAGGCGCTTATCTGCAATCTAGGTGTTTCTGCGTGCTGCGCCCGCCTAAAGAGTGCCCGGGTGAAAACGACAACGCAGGCATGTCGGGTGCCACTGTCTGCACCAGCACAGCAAGTTTTGAGCAAATATCTCCTTCCGTTCGGCCGCAATGGCAAGAAGCTTGTGCATCTTCTCTGTTCGTCGCGGTCAATGGGAAAAGGCGCTTATCTGCAATCTAGGTGTTTCTGCGTGCTGCGCCCGCCCAAAGAGTGCCCGGGTGAAAACGACAATGCATGCATGTCGGGTGCCACTGTCTGCACCAGCACAGCAAGATTTGAGCAAATATCTCCTTCCGTTCGGCCGCAATGGCAAGAAGCTTGTGCATCTTCTCTGTTCGTCGCGGTCAATGGGAAAAGGCGCTTATCTGCAATCTAGGTGTTTCTGCGTGCTGCGCCCGCCCAAAGAGTGCCCAGGTGAAAACGACAACGCAGGCATGTCGGGTGCCACTGTCTGCACCAGCACAGCAAGATTTGAGCAAATATCTCCTTCCGTTCGGCCGCAATGGCAAGAAGCTTGTGCATCTTCTCTGTTCGTCGCGGTCAATGGGAAAAGGCGCTTATCTGCAATCTAGGTGTTTCTGCGTGCTTCGCCCGCCCAAAGAGTGCCCGGGTGAAAACGACAACGCATGCATGTCGGGTGCCACTGTCTGCACCAGCACAGCAAGTTTTGAGCAAATATCTCCTTCCGTTCGGCCGCAATGGCAAGAAGCTTGTGCATCTTCACTGTTAGTCGCGGTCAATGGGAAAAGGCGCTTATCTGCAATCTAGGTGTTTCTGCGTGCTGCGCCCGCCTAAAGAGTGCTCGGGTGAAAACGACAACGCAGGCATGTCGGGTGCCACTGTCTGCACCAGCACAGCAAGTTTTGAGCAAATATCTCCTTCCGTTCGGCCGCAATGGCAAGAAGCTTGTGCATCTTCTCTGTTCGTCGCGGTCAATGGGAAAAGGCGCTTATCTGCAATCTAGGTGTTTCTGCGTGCTGCGCCCGCCCAAAGAGTGCCCGGGTGAAAACGACAACGCAGGCATGTCGGGTGCCACTGTCTGCACCAGCACAGCAAGTTTTGAGCAAATATCTCCTTCCGTTCGGCCGCAATGGCAAGAAGCTTGTGCATCTTCTCTGTTCGTCGCGGTCAATGGGAAAAGGCGCTTATCTGCAATCTAGGTGTTTCTGCGTGCTGCGCCCGCTCACAGAGTGCCCGGGTGAAAACGACAACGCATGCATGTCGGGTGCCACTGTCTGCACCAGCACAGCAAGTTTTGAGCAAATATCTCCTTCCGTTCGGCCGCAATGGCAAGAAGCTTGTGCATCTTCACTGATAGTCGCGGTCAATGGGAAAAGGCGCTTATTTGCAATCTAGGTGTTTCTGCGTGCTGCGCCCGCCTAAAGAGTGCCCGGGTGAAAACGACAACGCAGGCATGTCGAGTGCCACTGTCTGCACCAGCACAGCAAGTTTTGAGCAAATATCTCCTTCCGTTCAGCCGCAATGGCAAGAAGCTTGTGCATCTTCTCTGTTCGTCGCGGTCAATGGGAAAAGGCGCTTATCTGCAATCTAGGTGTTTCTGCGTGCTGCGCCTGCCCAAAGAGTGCCCGGGTGAAAACGACAACGCAGGCATGTCGGGTGCCACTGTCTGCACTAGCATAGCAAGTTTTGAGCAAATATCTCCTTCCGTTCGACCGCAATGGCAAGAAGCTTGTGCATCTTCTCTGTTCGTCGCGGTCAATGGGAAAAGGCGCTTATCTGCAATCTAGGTGTTTCTGCGTGCTGCGCCCGCCCAAAGAGTGACCGGGTTAAAACGACAACGCAGGCATGTCGGGTGCCACTGTCTGCACCATCACAGCAAGTTTTGAGCAAATATCTCCTTCCGTTCGGCCTCAATGGCAAGAAGCTTGTGCATCCTCTCTGTTCGTCGCGGTCAATGGGAAAAGACGCTTATCTGCAATCTAGGTGTTTCTGCGTGCTGCGCCCGCCCAAAGAGTGCCCGAGTGAAAACGACAACGCAGTCATGTCGGGTGCCACTGTCTGCACCATCACAGCAAGTTTTGAGCAAATATCTCCTTCCGTTCGGCCGCAATGGCAAGAAGCTTGTGCATCTTCTCTGTTCGTCGCGGTCAATGGGAAAAGACGCTTATCTGCAATCTAGGTGTTTCTGTGTGCTGCGCCCGCCCAAAGAGTGCCCGAGTGAAAACGACAACGCAGGCATGTCGGGTGCCACTGTCTGCACCAGCACAGCAAGTTTTGAGCAAATATCTCCTTCCGTTCGGCCGCAATGGCAAGAAGCTTGTGCATCTTCTCTGTTCGTCGCGGTCAATGGGAAAAGGCGCTTATCTGCAATCTAGGTGTTTCTGCGTGCTGCGCCCGCCCAAAGAGTGCCCGGGTGAAAACGACAACGCAGGCATGTCGGGTGCCACTGTCTGCACCAGCACAGCAAGTTTTGAGCAAATATCTCCTTCCGTTCGGCCGCAATGGCAAGAAACTTGTGCATCTTCTCTGTTCGTCGCGGTCAATGGGAAAAGGCGCTTATCTGCAATCTAGGTGTTTCTGCGTGCTGCGCCCGCCCACAGAGTGCCCGGGTGAAACCGACAACGCATGCATGTCGGGTGCCACTGTCTGCACCAGCACAGCAAGTTTTGAGCAAATATCTCCTTCCGTTCGGCCGCAATGGCAAGAAGCTTGTGCATCTTCACTGTTAGTCGCGGTCAATGGGAAACGGCGCTTATCTGCAATCTAGGTGTTTCTGCGTGCTGCGCCCGCCTAAAGAGTGCCCGGGTGAAAACGACAACGCAGGCATGTCGGGTGCCACTGTCTGCACCAGCACAGCAAGTTTTGAGCAAATATCTCCTCCCGTTCGGCCGCAATGGCAAGAAGCTTGTGCATCTTCTCTGTTCGTCGCGGTCAATGGGAAAAGGCGCTTATCTGCAATCTAGGTGTTTCTGCGTGCTGCGCCCGCCCAAAGAGTGCCCGGGTGAAAACGACAACGCAGGCATGTCGAGTGCCACTGTCTGCACCAGCACAGCTAGTTTTGAGCAAATATCTCCTTCCGTTCAGCCGCAATGGCAAGAAGCTTGTGCATCTTCTCTGTTCGTCGCGGTCAATGGGAAAAGGCGCTTATCTGCAATCTAGGTGTTTCTGCGTGCTGCGCCTGCCCAAAGAGTGCCCGGGTGAAAACGACAACGCAGGCATGTCGGGTGCCACTGTCTGCACTAGCATAGCAAGTTTTGAGCAAATATCTCCTTCCGTTCGACCGCAATGGCAAGAAGCTTGTGCATCTTCTCTGTTCGTCGCGGTCAATGGGAAAAGGCGCTTATCTGCAATCTAGGTGTTTCTGCGTGCTGCGCCCGCCCAAAGAGTGACCGGGTTAAAACGACAACGCAGGCATGTCGGGTGCCACTGTCTGCACCATCACAGCAAGTTTTGAGCAAATATCTCCTTCCGTTCGGCCTCAATGGCAAGAAGCTTGTGCATTCTCTCTGTTCGTCGCGGTCAATGGGAAAAGACGCTTATCTGCAATCTAGGTGTTTCTGCGTGCTGCGCCCGCCCAAAGAGTGCCCGAGTGAAAACGACAACGCAGTCATGTCGGGTGCCACTGTCTGCACCATCACAGCAAGTTTTGAGCAAATATCTCCTTCCGTTCGGCCGCAATGGCAAGAAGCTTGTGCATCTTCTCTGTTCGTCGCGGTCAATGGGAAAAGACGCTTATCTGCAATCTAGGTGTTTCTGTGTGCTGCGCCCGCCCAAAGAGTGCCCGAGTGAAAACGACAACGCAGGCATGTCGGGTGCCACTGTCTGCACCAGCACAGCAAGTTTTGAGCAAATATCTCCTTCCGTTCGGCCGCAATGGCAAGAAGCTTGTGCATCTTCTCTGTTCGTCGCGGTCAATGGGAAAAGGCGCTTATCTGCAATCTAGGTGTTTCTGCGTGCTGCGCCCGCCCAAAGAGTGCCCGGGTGAAAACGACAACGCAGGCATGTCGGGTGCCACTGTCTGCACCAGCACAGCAAGTTTTGAGCAAATATCTCCTCCCGTTCGGCCGCAATGGCAAGAAGCTTGTGCATCTTCTCTGTTCGTCGCGGTCAATGGGAAAAGGCGCTTATCTGCAATCTAGGTGTTTCTGCGTGCTGCGCCCGCCCAAAGAGTGCCCGGGTGAAAACGACAACGCAGGCATGTCGAGTGCCACTGTCTGCACCAGCACAGCTAGTTTTGAGCAAATATCTCCTTCCGTTCAGCCGCAATGGCAAGAAGCTTGTGCATCTTCTCTGTTCGTCGCTGTCAATGGGAAAAGGCGCTTATCTGCAATCTAGGTGTTTCTGCGTGCTGCGCCTGCCCAAAGAGTGCCCGGGTGAAAACGACAACGCAGGCATGTCGGGTGCCACTGTCTGCACTAGCACAGCAAGTTTTGAGCAAATATCTCCTTCCGTTCGACCGCAATGGCAAGAAGCTTGTGCATCTTCTCTGTTCGTCGCGGTCAATGGGAAAAGGCGCTTATCTGCAATCTAGGTGTTTCTGCGTGCTGCGCCCGCCCAAAGAGTGCCTGGGTGAAAACGACAACGCAGGCATGTCGGGTGCCACTGTCTGCACCAGCACAGCAAGTTTTGAGCAAATATCTCCTTCCGTTCGGCCACAATGGCAAGAAGCTTGTGCATCTTCTCTGTTCGTCGCGGTCAATGGGAAAAGGCGCTTATCTGCAATCTAGGTGTTTCTGCGTGCTGCGCCCGCCCAAAGAGTGACCGGGTTAAAACGACAACGCAGGCATGTCGGGTGCCAATGTCTGCACCAGCACAGCAAGTTTTGAGCAAATATCTCCCTCCGTTCGGCCGCAATGGCAAGAAGCTTGTGCATCTTCTCTGTTCGTCGTGGTCAATGGGAAAAGGCGCTTATCTGCAATCTAGGTGTTTCTGCGAGCTGCGCCCGCCCAAAGAGTGCCTGGGTGAAAACGACAACGCAGGCATGTCGGGTGCCACTGTCTGCACCAGCACAGCAAGTTTTGAGCAAATATCTCCTTCCGTTCGGCCGCAATGGCAAGAAGCTTGTGCATCTTCTCTGTTCGTCGCGGTCAATGGGAAAAGGCGCTTATCTGCAATCTAGGTGTTTCTGCGTGCTGCGCCCGCCCAAAGAGTGCCCGGGTGAAAACGACAACGCAGGCATGTCGGGTGCCATTGTCTGCACCAGCACAGCAAGTTTTGAGCAAATATCTCCTTCCGTTCGGCCGCAATGGCAAGAAGCTTGTGCATCTTCTCTGTTCGTCGCGGTCAATGGGAAAAGGCGCTTATCTGCAATCTAGGTGTTTCTGCGTGCTGCGCCCGCCCAAAGAGTGCCCGGGTGAAAACGACAACGCAGGCATGTCGGGTGCCAATGTCTGCACCAGCACAGCAAGTTTTGAGCAAATATCTCCTTCCGTTCGGCCGCAATGGCAAGAAGCTTGTGCATCTTCTCTGTTCGTCGCGGTCAATGGGAAAAGGCGCTTATCTGCAATCTAGGTGTTTCTGCGTGCTGCGCCCGCCCAAAGAGTGCCTGGGTGAAAACGACAACGCAGGCATGTCGGGTGCCACTGTCTGCACCAGCACAGCAAGTTTTGAGCAAATATCTCCTTCCGTTCGGCCGCAATGGCAAGAAGCTTGTGCATCTTCTCTGTTCGTCGCGGTCAATGGGAAAAGGCGCTTATCTGCAATCTAGGTGTTTCTGCGTGCTGCGCCCGCCCAAAGAGTGACCGGGTTAAAACGACAAAGCAGGCATGTCGGTTGCCACTGTCTGCACCAGCACAGCAAGTTTTGAGCAAATACCTCCTTCCGTTCGGCCGCAATGGCATGAAGCTTGTGCATCTTCTCTGTTCGTCGCGGTCAATGGGAAAAGGAGCTTATCTGCAATCTAGGTGTTTCTGCGTGCTGCGCCCGCCCAAAGAGTGCCCGGGTGAAAACGACAATGCAGGCATGTCGGGTGCCACTGTCTGCACCAGCACAGCAAGTTTTGAGCAAATATCTCCTTCCGTTCGGCCGCAATGGCAAGAAGCTTGTGCATCTTCTCTTTTCGTCGCGGTCAATGGGAAAAGGCGCTTATCTGCAATCTAGGTGTTTCTGCGTGCTGCGCCCGCCCAAAGAGTGCCCGGGTGAAAACGACAACGCAGGCATGTCGGGTGCCAATGTCTGCACCAGCACAGCAAGTTTTGAGCAAATATCTCCTTCCGTTCGGCCGCAATGGCAAGAAGCTTGTGCATCTTCTCTGTTCGTCGCGGTCAATGGGAAAAGGCGCTTATCTGCAATCTAGGTGTTTCTGCGTGCTGCGCCCGCCCAAAGAGTGCCTGGGTTAAAACGATAACGCAGGCATGTCGGGTACCACTGTCTGCACCAGCACAGCAAGTTTTGAGCAAATATCTTCTTCCGTTCGGCCACAATGGCAAGAAGCTTGTGCATCTTCTCTGTTCGTCGCGGTCAATGGGAAAAGGCGCTTATCTGCAATCTAGGTGTTTCTGCGTGCTGCGCCCGCCCAAAGAGTGACCGGGTTAAAACGACAACGCAGGCATGTCGGGTGCCACTGTCTGCACCAGCACAGCAAGTTTTGAGCAAATATCTCCTTCCGTTCGGCCGCAATGGCAAGAAGCTTGTGCATCTTCTCTGTTCGTCGCGGTCAATGGGAAAAGGCGCTTATCTTCAATCTAGGTGTTTCTGCGTGCTGCGCCCGCCCAAAGAGTGACCGGGTTAAAACGACAACGCAGGCATGTCGGTTGCCACTGTCTGCACCAGCACAGCAATTTTTAAGCAAATATCTCCCTCCGTTCGGCCGCAATGGCAAGAAGCTTGTGCATCTTCTCTGTTCGTCGTGGTCAATGGGAAAAGGCGCTTATCTGCAATCTAGGTGTTTCTGCGAGCTGCGCCCGCCCAAAGAGTGCCTGGGTGAAAACGACAACGCAGGCATGTCGGGTGCCACTGTCTGCACCAGCACAGCAAGTTTTGAGCAAATATCTCCTTCCGTTCGGCTGCAATGGCAAGAAGCTTGTGCATCTTCTCTGTTCGTCGCGGTCAATGGGAAAAGGCGCTTATCTGCAATCTAGGTGTTTCTGCGTGCTGCGCCCGCCCAAAGAGTGCCCGGGTGAAAACGACAACGCAGGCATGTCGGGTGCCACTGTCTGCACCAGCACAGCAAGTTTTGAGCAAATATCTCCTTCCGTTCGGCCGCAATGGCAAGAAGCTTGTGCATCTTCTCTGTTCGTCGCGGTCAATGGGAAAAGGCGCTTATCTGCAATCTAGGTGTTTCCGCGTGCTGCGCCCGCCTAAAGAGTGCCCGGGTGAAAACGACAACGCAGGCATGTCGGGTGCCACTGTCTGCACCAGCACAGCAAGTTTTGAGCAAATATCTCCTTCCGTTCGGCCGCAATGGCAAGAAGCTTGTGCATCTTCTCTGTTCGTCGCGGTCAATGGGAAAAGGCGCTTATCTGCAATCTAGGTGTTTCTGCGTGCTGCGCCCGCCCAAAGAGTGCCCGGGTGAAAATGACAACGCAGGCATGTCGGGTGCCACTGTCTGCACCAGCACAGCAAGTTTTGAGCAAATATCTCCTTCCGTTCGGCCGCAATGGCAAGAAGCTTGTGCATCTTCTCTGTTCGTCGCGGTCAATGGGAAAAGGCGCTTATCTGCAATCTAGGTGTTTCTGCGTGCTGCGCCCGCCTAAAGAGTGCCCGGGTGAAAACGACAACGCAGGCATGTGGGGTGCCACTGTCTGCACCATCACAGCAAGTTTTGAGCAAATATCTCCTTCCGTTCGGCCTCAATGGCAAGAAGCTTGTGCATCCTCTCTGTTCGTCGCGGTCAATGGGAAAAGACGCTTATCTGCAATCTAGGTGTTTCTGCGTGCTGCGCCCGCCCAAAGAGTGCCCGAGTGAAAACGACAACGCAGTCATGTCGGGTGCCACTGTCTGCACCATCACAGCAAGTTTTGAGCAAATATCTCCTTCCGTTCGGCCGCAATGGCAAGAAGCTTGTGCATCTTCTCTGTTCGTCGTGGTCAATGGGAAAAGGCGCTTATCTGCAATCTAGGTGTTTCTGCGTGCTGCGCCCGCCCAAAGAGTGCCCGGGTGAAAACGACAATGCAGGCATGTCGGGTGCCACTGTCTGCACCAGCACAGCAAGTTTTGAGCAAATATCTCCTTCCGTTCGGCCGCAATGGCAAGAAGCTTGTGCATCTTCTCTGTTCGTCGCGGTAAATGGGAAAAGACGCTTATCTGCAATCTAGGTGTTTCTGCGTGCTGCGCCCGCCGAAAGAGTGCCCGGGTGAAAACGACAACGCAGGCATGTCGGGTGCCACTGTCTGCACCAGCACAGCAAGTTTTGAGCAAATATCTCCTTCCGTTCGGCCGCAATGGCAAGAAGCTTGTGCATCTTCTCTGTTCGTCGCGGTCAAAGAGAAAAGGCGCTTATCTGCAATCTAGGTGATTCTGCGTGCTGCGCCCGCCCAAAGAGTGCCCGGGTGAAAACGACAACGCAGGCATGTCGGGTGCCACTGTCTGCACCAGCACAGCAAGTTTTGAGCAAATATCTCCTTCCGTTCGGCCGCAATGGCAAGAAGCTTGTGCATCTTCTCTATTCATCGCGGTCAATGGGAAAAGGCGCTTATCTGCAATCTAGGTGTTTCTGCGTGCTGCGCCCGCCCAAAGAGTGCCCGGGTGAAAACGACAATGCATGCATGTCGGGTGCCACTGTCTGCACCAGCACAGCAAGATTTGAGCAAATATCTCCTTCCGTTCGGCCGCAATGGCAAGAAGCTTGTGCATCTTCTCTGTTCGTCGCGGTCAATGGGAAAAGGCGCTTATCTGCAATCTAGGTGTTTCTGCGTGCTGCGCCCGCCCAAAGAGTGCCCAGGTGAAAACGACAACGCAGGCATGTCGGGTGCCACTGTCTGCACCAGCACAGCAAGATTTGAGCAAATATCTCCTTCCGTTCGGCCGCAATGGCAAGAAGCTTGTGCATCTTCTCTGTTCGTCGCGGTCAATGGGAAAAGGCGCTTATCTGCAATCTAGGTGTTTCTGCGTGCTGCGCCCGCCCAAAGAGTGCCCGGGTGAAAACGACAACGCATGCATGTCGGGTGCCACTGTCTGCACCAGCACAGCAAGTTTTGAGCAAATATCTCCTTCCGTTCGGCCGCAATGGCAAGAAGCTTGTGCATCTTCACTGTTAGTCGCGGTCAATGGGAAAAGGCGCTTATCTGCAATCTAGGTGTTTCTGCGTGCTGCGCCCGCCGAAAGAGTGCCCGGGTGAAAACGACAACGCAGGCATGTCGGGTGCCACTGTCTGCACCAGCACAGCAAGTTTTGAGCAAATATCTCCTCCCGTTCGGCCGCAATGGCAAGAAGCTTGTGCATCTTCTCTGTTCGTCGCGGTCAATGGGAAAAGGCGCTTATCTGCAATCTAGGTGTTTCTGCGTGCTGCGCCCGCCCAAAGAGTGCCTGGGGGAAAACGACAACGCAGGCATGTCGGGTGCCACTGTCTGCACCAGCACAGCAAGTTTTGAGCAAATATCTCCTTCCGTTCGGCCGCAATGGCAAGAAGCTTGTGCATCTTCTCTGTTCGTCGCGGTCAATGGGAAAAGGCGCTTATCTGCAATCTAGGTGTTTCTGCGTGCTGCGCCCGCCCAAAGAGTGCCCGGGTGAAAACGACAACGCAGGCATGTCGGGTGCCACTGTCTGCACCAGCACAGCAAGTTTTGAGCAAATACCTCCTTCCGTTCGGCCGCAATGGCATGAAGCTTGTGCATCTTCTCTGTTCGTCGCGGTCAATGGGAAAAGGCGCTTATTTGCAATCTAGGTGTTTCTGCGTGCTGCGCCCGCCCAAAGAGTGCCCGGGTGAAAACGACAATGCAGGCATGTCGGGTGCCACTGTCTGCACCAGCACAGCAAGTTTTGAGCAAATATCTCCTTCCATTCGGCCGCAATGGCAAGAAGCTTGTGCAACTTCTCTGTTCGTCGCGGTCAATGGGAAAAGGCGCTTATCTGCAATCTAGGTGTTTCTGCGTGCTGCGCCCGCCCAAAGAGTGCCCGGGTGAAAACGACAACGCATGCATGTCGAGTGCCACTGTGCACCAGCACAGCAAGATTTGAGCAAATATCTCCTTCCGTTCGGCCGCAATGGCAAGAAGCTTGTGCATCTTCTCTGTTCGTTGCGGTCAATGGGAAAAGGCGCTTATCTGCAATCTAGGTGTTTCTGCGAGCTGCGCCCGCCCAAAGAGTGCCTGGGTGAAAACGACAACGCAGGCATGTCGGGTGCCACTGTCTGCACCAGCACAGCAAGTTTTGAGCAAATATCTCCTTCCGTTCGGCCGCAATGGCAAGAAGCTTGTGCATCTTCATTGTTCGTCGCGGTCAATGGGAAAAGGCGCTTATCTGCAATCTAGGTGTTTCTGCGTGCTGCGCCCGCCCAAAGAGTGACCGGGTTAAAACGACAACGCAGGCATGTCGGTTGCCACTGTCTGCACCAGCACAGCAAGTTTTGAGCAAATACCTCCTTCCGTTCGGCCGCAATGGCATGAAGCTTGTGCATCTTCTCTGTTCGTCGCGGTCAATGGGAAAAGGAGCTTATCTGCAATCTAGGTGTTTCTGCGTGCTGCGCCTGCCCAAAGAGTGCCCGGGTGAAAACGACAATGCAGGCATGTCGGGTGCCACTGTCTGCACCAGCACAGCAAGTTTTGAGCAAATATCTCCTTCCGTTCGGCCGCAATGGCAAGAAGCTTGTGCATCTTCTCTGTTCGTCGCGGTCAATGGGAAAAGGCGCTTATCTGCAATCTAGGTGTTTCTGCGTGCTGCGCCCGCCCAAAGAGTGACCGGGTTAAAACGACAACGCAGGCATGTCGGGTGCCACTGTCTGCACCAGCACAGCAAGTTTTGAGCAAATATCTCCTTCCGTTCGGCCGCAATGGCAAGAAGCTTGTGCATCTTCTCTGTTCGTCGCGGTCAATGGGAAAAGGCGCTTATCTTCAATCTAGGTGTTTCTGCGTGCTGCGCCCGCCCAAAGAGTGACCGGGTTAAAACGACAACGCAGTCATGTCGGGTGCCACTGTCTGCACCAGCACAGCAAGTTTTGAGCAAATACCTCCTTCCGTTCGGCCGCAATGGCAAGAAGCTTGTGCATCTTCTCTGTTCGTCGTGGTCAATGGGAAAAGGCGCTTATCTGCAATCTAGGTGTTTCTGCGAGCTGCGCCCGCCCAAAGAGTGCCTGGGTGAAAACGACAACGCAGGCATGTCGGGTGCCACTGTCTGCACCAGCACAGCAAGTTTTGAGCAAATATCTCCTTCCGTTCGGCCGCAATGGCAAGAAGCTTGTGCATCTTCTCTGTTCGTCGCGGTCAATGGGAAAAGGCGCTTATCTGCAATCTAGGTGTTTCTGCGTGCTGCGCCCGCCCAAAGAGTGCCCGGGTGAAAACGACAACGCAGGCATGTCGGGTGCCACTGTCTGCACCAGCACAGCAAGTTTTGAGCAAATATCTCCTTCCGTTCGGCCGCAATGGCAAGAAGCTTGTGCATCTTCTCTGTTCGTCGCGGTCAATGGGAAAAGGCGCTTATCTGCAATCTAGGTGTTTCTGCGTGCTGCGCCCGCTCACAGAGTGCCCGGGTGAAAACGACAACGCATGCATGTCGGGTGCCACTGTCTGCACCAGCACAGCAAGTTTTGAGCAAATATCTCCTTCCGTTCGGCCGCAATGGCAAGAAGCTTGTGCATCTTCACTGATAGTCGCGGTCAATGGGAAAAGGCGCTTATTTGCAATCTAGGTGTTTCTGCGTGCTGCGCCCGCCTAAAGAGTGCCCGGGTGAAAACGACAACGCAGGCATGTCGAGTGCCACTGTCTGCACCAGCACAGCAAGTTTTGAGCAAATATCTCCTTCCGTTCAGCCGCAATGGCAAGAAGCTTGTGCATCTTCTCTGTTCGTCGCGGTCAATGGGAAAAGGCGCTTATCTGCAATCTAGGTGTTTCTGCGTGCTGCGCCTGCCCAAAGAGTGCCCGGGTGAAAACGACAACGCAGGCATGTCGGGTGCCACTGTCTGCACTAGCATAGCAAGTTTTGAGCAAATATCTCCTTCCGTTCGACCGCAATGGCAAGAAGCTTGTGCATCTTCTCTGTTCGTCGCGGTCAATGGGAAAAGGCGCTTATCTGCAATCTAGGTGTTTCTGCGTGCTGCGCCCGCCCAAAGAGTGACCGGGTTAAAACGACAACGCAGGCATGTCGGGTGCCACTGTCTGCACCATCACAGCAAGTTTTGAGCAAATATCTCCTTCCGTTCGGCCTCAATGGCAAGAAGCTTGTGCATCCTCTCTGTTCGTCGCGGTCAATGGGAAAAGACGCTTATCTGCAATCTAGGTGTTTCTGCGTGCTGCGCCCGCCCAAAGAGTGCCCGAGTGAAAACGACAACGCAGTCATGTCGGGTGCCACTCTCTGCACCATCACAGCAAGTTTTGAGCAAATATCTCCTTCCGTTCGGCCGCAATGGCAAGAAGCTTGTGCATCTTCTCTGTTCGTCGCGGTCAATGGGAAAAGACGCTTATCTGCAATCTAGGTGTTTCTGTGTGCTGCGCCCGCCCAAAGAGTGCCCGAGTGAAAACGACAACGCAGGCATGTCGGGTGCCACTGTCTGCACCAGCACAGCAAGTTTTGAGCAAATATCTCCTTCCGTTCGGCCGCAATGGCAAGAAGCTTGTGCATCTTCTCTGTTCGTCGCGGTCAATGGGAAAAGGCGCTTATCTGCAATCTAGGTGTTTCTGCGTGCTGCGCCCGCCCAAAGAGTGCCCGGGTGAAAACGACAACGCAGGCATGTCGGGTGCCACTGTCTGCACCAGCACAGCAAGTTTTGAGCAAATATCTCCTTCCGTTCGGCCGCAATGGCAAGAAACTTGTGCATCTTCTCTGTTCGTCGCGGTCAATGGGAAAAGGCGCTTATCTGCAATCTAGGTGTTTCTGCGTGCTGCGCCCGCCCACAGAGTGCCCGGGTGAAACCGACAACGCATGCATGTCGGGTGCCACTGTCTGCACCAGCACAGCAAGTTTTGAGCAAATATCTCCTTCCGTTCGGCCGCAATGGCAAGAAGCTTGTGCATCTTCACTGTTAGTCGCGGTCAATGGGAAAAGGCGCTTATCTGCAATCTAGGTGTTTCTGCGTGCTGCGCCCGCCTAAAGAGTGCCCGGGTGAAAACGACAACGCAGGCATGTCGGGTGCCACTGTCTGCACCAGCACAGCAAGTTTTGAGCAAATATCTCCTCCCGTTCGGCCGCAATGGCAAGAAGCTTGTGCATCTTCTCTGTTCGTCGCGGTCAATGGGAAAAGGCGCTTATCTGCAATCTAGGTGTTTCTGCGTGCTGCGCCCGCCCAAAGAGTGCCCGGGTGAAAACGACAACGCAGGCATGTCGAGTGCCACTGTCTGCACCAGCACAGCTAGTTTTGAGCAAATATCTCCTTCCGTTCAGCCGCAATGGCAAGAAGCTTGTGCATCTTCTCTGTTCGTCGCGGTCAATGGGAAAAGGCGCTTATCTGCAATCTAGGTGTTTCTGCGTGCTGCGCCTGCCCAAAGAGTGCCCGGGTGAAAACGACAACGCAGGCATGTCGGGTGCCACTGTCTGCACTAGCAT
The DNA here is from genome assembly GCF_029499605.1 of Hyla sarda. NCBI lineage: Eukaryota > Metazoa > Chordata > Amphibia > Anura > Hylidae > Hyla > Hyla sarda. Next base: position 32,984 of record NW_026608948.1, on the reverse strand, counting down.
AGCAAGTTTTGAGCAAATATCTCCTTCCGTTCGACCGCAATGGCAAGAAGCTTGTGCATCTTCTCTGTTCGTCGCGGTCAATGGGAAAAGGCGCTTATCTGCAATCTAGGTGTTTCTGCGTGCTGCGCCCGCCCAAAGAGTGACCGGGTTAAAACGACAACGCAGGCATGTCGGGTGCCACTGTCTGCACCATCACAGCAAGTTTTGAGCAAATATCTCCTTCCGTTCGGCCTCAATGGCAAGAAGCTTGTGCATCCTCTCTGTTCGTCGCGGTCAATGGGAAAAGACGCTTATCTGCAATCTAGGTGTTTCTGCGTGCTGCGCCCGCCCAAAGAGTGCCCGAGTGAAAACGACAACGCAGTCATGTCGGGTGCCACTGTCTGCACCATCACAGCAAGTTTTGAGCAAATATCTCCTTCCGTTCGGCCGCAATGGCAAGAAGCTTGTGCATCTTCTCTGTTCGTCGCGGTCAATGGGAAAAGACGCTTATCTGCAATCTAGGTGTTTCTGTGTGCTGCGCCCGCCCAAAGAGTGCCCGAGTGAAAACGACAAAGCAGGCATGTCGGGTGCCACTGTCTGCACCAGCACAGCAAGTTTTGAGCAAATATCTCCTTCCGTTCGGCCGCAATGGCAAGAAGCTTGTGCATCTTCTCTGTTCGTCGCGGTCAATGGGAAAAGGCGCTTATCTGCAATCTAGGTGTTTCTGCGTGCTGCGCCCGCCCAAAGAGTGCCCGGGTGAAAACGACAACGCAGGCATGTCGGGTGCCACTGTCTGCACCAGCACAGCAAGTTTTGAGCAAATATCTCCTCCCGTTCGGCCGCAATGGCAAGAAGCTTGTGCATCTTCTCTGTTCGTCGCGGTCAATGGGAAAAGGCGCTTATCTGCAATCTAGGTGTTTCTGCGTGCTGCGCCCGCCCAAAGAGTGCCCGGGTGAAAACGACAACGCAGGCATGTCGAGTGCCACTGTCTGCACCAGCACAGCTAGTTTTGAGCAAATATCTCCTTCCGTTCAGCCGCAATGGCAAGAAGCTTGTGCATCTTCTCTGTTCGTCGCTGTCAATGGGAAAAGGCGCTTATCTGCAATCTAGGTGTTTCTGCGTGCTGCGCCTGCCCAAAGAGTGCCCGGGTGAAAACGACAACGCAGGCATGTCGGGTGCCACTGTCTGCACTAGCACAGCAAGTTTTGAGCAAATATCTCCTTCCGTTCGACCGCAATGGCAAGAAGCTTGTGCATCTTCTCTGTTCGTCGCGGTCAATGGGAAAAGGCGCTTATCTGCAATCTAGGTGTTTCTGCGTGCTGCGCCCGCCCAAAGAGTGCCTGGGTGAAAACGACAACGCAGGCAGGTCGGGTGCCACTGTCTGCACCAGCACAGCAAGTTTTGAGCAAATATCTCCTTCCGTTCGGCCACAATGGCAAGAAGCTTGTGCATCTTCTCTGTTCGTCGCGGTCAATGGGAAAAGGCGCTTATCTGCAATCTAGGTGTTTCTGCGTGCTGCGCCCGCCCAAAGAGTGACCGGGTTAAAACGACAACGCAGGCATGTCGGGTGCCAATGTCTGCACCAGCACAGCAAGTTTTGAGCAAATATCTCCCTCCGTTCGGCCGCAATGGCAAGAAGCTTGTGCATCTTCTCTGTTCGTCGTGGTCAATGGGAAAAGGCGCTTATCTGCAATCTAGGTGTTTCTGCGAGCTGCGCCCGCCCAAAGAGTGCCTGGGTGAAAACGACAACGCAGGCATGTCGGGTGCCACTGTCTGCACCAGCACAGCAAGTTTTGAGCAAATATCTCCTTCCGTTCGGCCGCAATGGCAAGAAGCTTGTGCATCTTCTCTGTTCGTCGCGGTCAATGGGAAAAGGCGCTTATCTGCAATCTAGGTGTTTCTGCGTGCTGCGCCCGCCCAAAGAGTGCCCGGGTGAAAACGACAACGCAGGCATGTCGGTCGCCACTGTCTGCACCAGCACAGCAAGTTTTGAGCAAATATCTCCTTCCGTTCGGCCGCAATGGCAAGAAGCTTGTGCATCTTCTCTGTTCGTCGCGGTCAATGGGAAAAGGCGCTTATCTGCAATCTAGGTGTTTCTGCGTGCTGCGCCCGCCCAAAGAGTGCCCGGGTGAAAACGACAACGCAGGCATGTCGGGTGCCAATGTCTGCACCAGCACAGCAAGTTTTGAGCAAATATCTCCTTCCGTTCGGCCGCAATGGCAAGAAGCTTGTGCATCTTCTCTGTTCGTCGCGGTCAATGGGAAAAGGCGCTTATCTGCAATCTAGGTGTTTCTGCGTGCTGCGCCCGCCCAAAGAGTGCCTGGGTGAAAACGACAACGCAGGCATGTCGGGTGCCACTGTCTGCACCAGCACAGCAAGTTTTGAGCAAATATCTCCTTCCGTTCGGCCGCAATGGCAAGAAGCTTGTGCATCTTCTCTGTTCGTCGCGGTCAATGGGAAAAGGCGCTTATCTGCAATCTAGGTGTTTCTGCGTGCTGCGCCCGCCCAAAGAGTGACCGGGTTAAAACGACAAAGCAGGCATGTCGGTTGCCACTGTCTGCACCAGCACAGCAAGTTTTGAGCAAATACCTCCTTCCGTTCGGCCGCAATGGCATGAAGCTTGTGCATCTTCTCTGTTCGTCGCGGTCAATGGGAAAAGGAGCTTATCTGCAATCTAGGTGTTTCTGCGTGCTGCGCCCGCCCAAAGAGTGCCCGGGTGAAAACGACAAGGCAGGCATGTCGGGTGCCACTGTCTGCACCAGCACAGCAAGTTTTGAGCAAATATCTCCTTCCGTTCGGCCGCAATGGCAAGAAGCTTGTGCATCTTCTCTTTTCGTCGCGGTCAATGGGAAAAGGCGCTTATCTGCAATCTAGGTGTTTCTGCGTGCTGCGCCCGCCCAAAGAGTGCCCGGGTGAAAACGACAACGCAGGCATGTCGGGTGCCAATGTCTGCACCAGCACAGCAAGTTTTGAGCAAATATCTCCTTCCGTTCGGCCGCAATGGCAAGAAGCTTGTGCATCTTCTCTGTTCGTCGCGGTCAATGGGAAAAGGCGCTTATCTGCAATCTAGGTGTTTCTGCGTGCTGCGCCCGCCCAAAGAGTGCCTGGGTTAAAACGATAACGCAGGCATGTCGGGTACCACTGTCTGCACCAGCACAGCAAGTTTTGAGCAAATATCTTCTTCCGTTCGGCCGCAATGGCAAGAAGCTTGTGCATCTTCTCTGTTCGTCGCGGTCAATGGGAAAAGGCGCTTATCTGCAATCTAGGTGTTTCTGCGTGCTGCGCCCGCCCAAAGAGTGACCGGGTTAAAACGACAACGCAGGCATGTCGGGTGCCACTGTCTGCACCAGCACAGCAAGTTTTGAGCAAATATCTCCTTCCGTTCGGCCGCAATGGCAAGAAGCTTGTGCATCTTCTCTGTTCGTCGCGGTCAATGGGAAAAGGCGCTTATCTTCAATCTAGGTGTTTCTGCGTGCTGCGCCCGCCCAAAGAGTGACCGGGTTAAAACGACAACGCAGGCATGTCGGTTGCCACTGTCTGCACCAGCACAGCAATTTTTAAGCAAATATCTCCCTCCGTTCGGCCGCAATGGCAAGAAGCTTGTGCATCTTCTCTGTTCGTCGTGGTCAATGGGAAAAGGCGCTTATCTGCAATCTAGGTGTTTCTGCGAGCTGCGCCCGCCCAAAGAGTGCCTGGGTGAAAACGACAACGCAGGCATGTCGGGTGCCACTGTCTGCACCAGCACAGCAAGTTTTGAGCAAATATCTCCTTCCGTTCGGCTGCAATGGCAAGAAGCTTGTGCATCTTCTCTGTTCGTCGCGGTCAATGGGAAAAGGCGCTTATCTGCAATCTAGGTGTTTCTGCGTGCTGCGCCCGCCCAAAGAGTGCCCGGGTGAAAACGACAACGCAGGCATGTCGGGTGCCACTGTCTGCACCAGCACAGCAAGTTTTGCGCAAATATCTCCTTCCGTTCGGCCGCAATGGCAAGAAGCTTGTGCATCTTCTCTGTTCGTCGCGGTCAATGGGAAAAGGCGCTTATCTGCAATCTAGGTGTTTCCGCGTGCTGCGCCCGCCTAAAGAGTGCCCGGGTGAAAACGACAACGCAGGCATGTCGGGTGCCACTGTCTGCACCAGCACAGCAAGTTTTGAGCAAATATCTCCTTCCGTTCGGCCGCAATGGCAAGAAGCTTGTGCATCTTCTCTGTTCGTCGCGGTCAATGGGAAAAGGCGCTTATCTGCAATCTAGGTGTTTCTGCGTGCTGCGCCCGCCCAAAGAGTGCCCGGGTGAAAATGACAACGCAGGCATGTCGGGTGCCACTGTCTGCACCAGCACAGCAAGTTTTGAGCAAATATCTCCTTCCGTTCGGCCGCAATGGCAAGAAGCTTGTGCATCTTCTCTGTTCGTCGCGGTCAATGGGAAAAGGCGCTTATCTGCAATCTAGGTGTTTCTGCGTGCTGCGCCCGCCTAAAGAGTGCCCGGGTGAAAACGACAACGCAGGCATGTGGGGTGCCACTGTCTGCACCATCACAGCAAGTTTTGAGCAAATATCTCCTTCCGTTCGGCCTCAATGGCAAGAAGCTTGTGCATCCTCTCTGTTCGTCGCGGTCAATGGGAAAAGACGCTTATCTGCAATCTAGGTGTTTCTGCGTGCTGCGCCCGCCCAAAGAGTGCCCGAGTGAAAACGACAACGCAGTCATGTCGGGTGCCACTGTCTGCACCATCACAGCAAGTTTTGAGCAAATATCTCCTTCCGTTCGGCCGCAATGGCAAGAAGCTTGTGCATCTTCTCTGTTCGTCGTGGTCAATGGGAAAAGGCGCTTATCTGCAATCTAGGTGTTTCTGCGTGCTGCGCCCGCCCAAAGAGTGCCCGGGTGAAAACGACAATGCAGGCATGTCGGGTGCCACTGTCTGCACCAGCACAGCAAGTTTTGAGCAAATATCTCCTTCCGTTCGGCCGCAATGGCAAGAAGCTTGTGCATCTTCTCTGTTCGTCGCGGTAAATGGGAAAAGACGCTTATCTGCAATCTAGGTGTTTCTGCGTGCTGCGCCCGCCGAAAGAGTGCCCGGGTGAAAACGACAACGCAGGCATGTCGGGTGCCACTGTCTGCACCAGCACAGCAAGTTTTGAGCAAATATCTCCTTCCGTTCGGCCGCAATGGCAAGAAGCTTGTGCATCTTCTCTGTTCGTCGCGGTCAAAGAGAAAAGGCGCTTATCTGCAATCTAGGTGTTTCTGCGTGCTGCGCCCGCCTAAAGAGTGCCCGGGTGAAAACGACAACGCAGGCATGTCGGGTGCCACTGTCTGCACCAGCACAGCAAGTTTTGAGCAAATATCTCCTTCCGTTCGGCCGCAATGGCAAGAAGCTTGTGCATCTTCTCTGTTCGTCGCGGTCAATGGGAAAAGGCGCTTATCTGCAATCTAGGTGTTTCTGCGTGCTGCGCCCGCCCAAAGAGTGCCCGGGTGAAAACGACAATGCATGCATGTCGGGTGCCACTGTCTGCACCAGCACAGCAAGATTTGAGCAAATATCTCCTTCCGTTCGGCCGCAATGGCAAGAAGCTTGTGCATCTTCTCTGTTCGTCGCGGTCAATGGGAAAAGGCGCTTATCTGCAATCTAGGTGTTTCTGCGTGCTGCGCCCGCCCAAAGAGTGCCCAGGTGAAAACGACAACGCAGGCATGTCGGGTGCCACTGTCTGCACCAGCACAGCAAGATTTGAGCAAATATCTCCTTCCGTTCGGCCGCAATGGCAAGAAGCTTGTGCATCTTCTCTGTTCGTCGCGGTCAATGGGAAAAGGCGCTTATCTGCAATCTAGGTGTTTCTGCGTGCTTCGCCCGCCCAAAGAGTGCCCGGGTGAAAACGACAACGCATGCATGTCGGGTGCCACTGTCTGCACCAGCACAGCAAGTTTTGAGCAAATATCTCCTTCCGTTCGGCCGCAATGGCAAGAAGCTTGTGCATCTTCACTGTTAGTCGCGGTCAATGGGAAAAGGCGCTTATCTGCAATCTAGGTGTTTCTGCGTGCTGCGCCCGCCTAAAGAGTGCTCGGGTGAAAACGACAACGCAGGCATGTCGGGTGCCACTGTCTGCACCAGCACAGCAAGTTTTGAGCAAATATCTCCTCCCGTTCGGCCGCAATGGCAAGAAGCTTGTGCATCTTCTCTGTTCGTCGCGGTCAATGGGAAAAGGCGCTTATCTGCAATCTAGGTGTTTCTGCGTGCTGCGCCCGCCCAAAGAGTGCCTGGGTGAAAACGACAACGCAGGCATGTCGAGTGCCACTGTCTGCACCAGCACAGCAAGTTTTGAGCAAATATCTCCTTCCGTTCAGCCGCAATGGCAAGAAGCTTGTGCATCTTCTCTGTTCGTCGCGGTCAATGGGAAAAGGCGCTTATCTGCAATCTAGGTGTTTCTGCGTGCTGCGCCCGCCCAAAGAGTGCCCGGGTGAAAACGACAACGCAGGCATGTCGGGTGCCACTGTCTGCACCAGCACAGCAAGTTTTGAGCAAATATCTCCTTCCGTTCGGCCGCAATGGCAAGAAGCTTGTGCATCTTCTCTGTTCGTCGCGGTCAATGGGAAAAGGCGCTTATCTGCAATCTAGGTGTTTCTGCGTGCTGCGCCCGCCCAAAGACTGACCGGGTTAAAACGACAACGCAGGCATGTCGGGTGCCAATGTCTGCACCATCACAGCAAGTTTTGAGCAAATATCTCCTTCCGTTCGGCCTCAATGGCAAGAAGCTTGTGCATCCTCTCTGTTCGTCGCGGTCAATGTGAAAAGACGCTTATCTGCAATCTAGGTGTTTCTGCGTGCTGCGCCCGCCCAAAGAGTGCCCGAGTGAAAACGACAACGCAGTCATGTCGGGTGCCACTGTCTGCACCATCACAGCAAGTTTTGAGCAAATATCTCCTTCCGTTCGGCCGCAATGGCAAGAAGCTTGTGCATCTTCTCTGTTCGTCGCGGTCAATGGGAAAAGACGCTTATCTGCAATCTAGGTGTTTCTGTGTGCTGCGCCCGCCCAAAGAGTGCCCGAGTGAAAACGACAACGCAGTCATGTCGGGTGCCACTGTCTGCACCATCACAGCAAGTTTTGAGCAAATATCTCCTTCCGTTCGGCCGCAATGGCAAGAAGCATGTGCATCTTCTCTGTTCGTCGTGGTCAATGGGAAAAGGCGCTTATCTGCAATCTAGGTGTTTCTGCGTGCTGCGCCCGCCCAAAGAGTGCCCGGGTGAAAACGACAACGCAGGCATGTCGGGTGCCACTGTCTGCACCAGCACAGCAAGTTTTGAGCAAATATCTCCTTCCGTTCGGCCGCAATGGCAAGAAGCTTGTGCATCTTCTCTGTTCGTCGCGGTAAATGGGAAAAGACGCTTATCTGCAATCTAGGTGTTTCTGCGTGCTGCGCCCGCCGAAAGAGTGCCCGGGTGAAAACGACAACGCAGGCATGTCGGGTGCCACTGTCTGCACCAGCACAGCAAGTTTTGAGCAAATATCTCCTCCCGTTCGGCCGCAATGGCAAGAAGCTTGTGCATCTTCTCTGTTCGTCGCGGTCAATGGGAAAAGGCGCTTATCTGCAATCTAGGTGTTTCTGCGTGCTGCGCCCGCCCAAAGAGTGCCTGGGGGAAAACGACAACGCAGGCATGTCGGGTGCCACTGTCTGCACCAGCACAGCAAGTTTTGAGCAAATATCTCCTTCCGTTCGGCCGCAATGGCAAGAAGCTTGTGCATCTTCTCTGTTCGTCGCGGTCAAAGGGAAAAGGCGCTTATCTGCAATCTAGGTGTTTCTGCGTGCTGCGCCCGCCCAAAGAGTGCCCGGGTGAAAACGACAACGCAGGCATGTCGGGTGCCACTGTCTGCACCAGCACAGCAAGTTTTGAGCAAATATCTCCTTCCGTTCGGCCGCAATGGCAAGAAGCTTGTGCATCTTCATTGTTCGTCGCGGTCAATGGGAAAAGGCGCTTATCTGCAATCTAGGTGTTTCTGCGTGCTGCGCCCGCCCAAAGAGTGACCGGGTTAAAACGACAACGCAGGCATGTCGGTTGCCACTGTCTGCACCAGCACAGCAAGTTTTGAGCAAATACCTCCTTCCGTTCGGCCGCAATGGCATGAAGCTTGTGCATCTTCTCTGTTCGTCGCGGTCAATGGGAAAAGGAGCTTATCTGCAATCTAGGTGTTTCTGCATGCTGCGCCTGCCCAAAGAGTGCCCGGGTGAAAACGACAATGCAGGCATGTCGGGTGCCACTGTCTGCACCAGCACAGCAAGTTTTGAGCAAATATCTCCTTCCGTTCGGCCGCAATGGCAAGAAGCTTGTGCATCTTCTCTGTTCGTCGCGGTCAATGGGAAAAGGCGCTTATCTGCAATCTAGGTGTTTCTGCGTGCTGCGCCCGCCCAAAGAGTGACCGGGTTAAAACGACAACGCAGGCATGTCGGGTGCCACTGTCTGCACCAGCACAGCAAGTTTTGAGCAAATATCTCCTTCCGTTCGGCCGCAATGGCAAGAAGCTTGTGCATCTTCTCTGTTCGTCGCGGTCAATGGGAAAAGGCGCTTATCTTCAATCTAGGTGTTTCTGCGTGCTGCGCCCGCCCAAAGAATGACCGGGTTAAAACGACAACGCAGTCATGTCGGGTGCCACTGTCTGCACCAGCACAGCAATTTTTAAGCAAATATCTCCCTCCGTTCGGCCGCAATGGCAAGAAGCTTGTGCATCTTCTCTGTTCGTCGTGGTCAATGGGAAAAGGCGCTTATCTGCAATCTAGGTGTTTCTGCGAGCTGCGCCCGCCCAAAGAGTGCCTGGGTGAAAACGACAACGCAGGCATGTCGGGTGCCACTGTCTGCACCAGCACAGCAAGTTTTGAGCAAATATCTCCTTCCGTTCGGCCGCAATGGCAAGAAGCTTGTGCATCTTCTCTGTTCGTCGCGGTCAATGGGAAAAGGCGCTTATCTGCAATCTAGGTGTTTCTGCGTGCTGCGCCCGCCCAAAGAGTGCCCGGGTGAAAACGACAACGCAGGCATGTCGGGTGCCACTGTCTGCACCAGCACAGCAAGTTTTGAGCAAATATCTCCTTCCGTTCGGCCGCAATGGCAAGAAGCTTGTGCATCTTCTCTGTTCGTCGCGGTCAATGGGAAAAGGCGCTTATCTGCAATCTAGGTGTTTCTGCGTGCTGCGCCCGCTCACAGAGTGCCCGGGTGAAAACGACAACGCATGCATGTCAGGTGCCACTGTCTGCACCAGCACAGCAAGTTTTGAGCAAATATCTCCTTCCGTTCGGCCGCAATGGCAAGAAGCTTGTGCATCTTCACTGATAGTCGCGGTCAATGGGAAAAGGCGCTTATCTGCAATCTAGGTGTTTCTGCGTGCTGCGCCCGCCTAAAGAGTGCCCGGGTGAAAACGACAACGCAGGCATGTCGGGTGCCACTGTCTGCACCAGCACAGCAAGTTTTGAGCAAATATCTCCTCCCGTTCGGCCGCAATGGCAAGAAGCTTGTGCATCTTCTCTGTTCGTTGCGGTCAATGGGAAAAGGCGCTTATCTGCAATCTAGGTGTTTCTGCGTGCTGCGCCCGCCCAAAGAGTGCCCGGGTGAAAACGACAACGCAGGCATGTCGAGTGCCACTGTCTGCACCAGCACAGCAAGTTTTGAGCAAATATCTCCTTCCGTTCAGCCGCAATGGCAAGAAGCTTGTGCATCTTCTCTGTTCGTCGCGGTCAATGGGAAAAGGCGCTTATCTGCAATCTAGGTGTTTCTGCGTGCTGCGCCTGCCCAAAGAGTGCCCGGGTGAAAACGACAACGCAGGCATGTCGGGTGCCACTGTCTGCACTAGCATAGCAAGTTTTGAGCAAATATCTCCTTCCGTTCGACCGCAATGGCAAGAAGCTTGTGCATCTTCTCTGTTCGTCGCGGTCAATGGGAAAAGGCGCTTATCTGCAATCTAGGTGTTTCTGCGTGCTGCGCCCGCCCAAAGAGTGACCGGGTTAAAACGACAACGCAGGCATGTCGGGTGCCACTGTCTGCACCATCACAGCAAGTTTTGAGCAAATATCTCCTTCCGTTCGGCCTCAATGGCAAGAAGCTTGTGCATCCTCTCTGTTCGTCGCGGTCAATGGGAAAAGACGCTTATCTGCAATCTAGGTGTTTCTGCGTGCTGCGCCCGCCCAAAGAGTGCCCGAGTGAAAACGACAACGCAGTCATGTCGGGTGCCACTGTCTGCACCATCACAGCAAGTTTTGAGCAAATATCTCCTTCCGTTCGGCCGCAATGGCAAGAAGCTTGTGCATCTTCTCTGTTCGTCGCGGTCAATGGGAAAAGACGCTTATCTGCAATCTGGGGGGTTTCTGTGTGCTGCGCCCGCCCAAAGAGTGCCCGAGTGAAAACGACAACGCAGGCATGTCGGGTGCCACTGTCTGCACCAGCACAGCAAGTTTTGAGCAAATATCTCCTTCCGTTCAGCCGCAATGGCAAGAAGCTTGTGCATCTTCTCTGTTCGTCGCGGTCAATGGGAAAAGGCGCTTATCTGCAATCTAGGTGTTTCTGCGTGCTGCGCCCGCCCAAAGAGTGCCCGGGTGAAAACGACAACGCAGGCATGTCGAGTGCCACTGTCTGCACCAGCACAGCTAGTTTTGAGCAAATATCTCCTTCCGTTCAGCCGCAATGGCAAGAAGCTTGTGCATCTTCTCTGTTCGTCGCGGTCAATGGGAAAAGGCGCTTATCTGCAATCTAGGTGTTTCTGCGTGCTGCGCCTGCCCAAAGAGTGCCCGGGTGAAAACGACAACGCAGGCATGTCGGGTGCCACTGTCTGCACTAGCATAGCAAGTTTTGAGCAAATATCTCCTTCCGTTCGACCGCAATGGCAAGAAGCTTGTGCATCTTCTCTGTTCGTCGCGGTCAATGGGAAAAGGCGCTTATCTGCAATCTAGGTGTTTCTGCGTGCTGCGCCCGCCCAAAGAGTGACCGGGTTAAAACGACAACGCAGGCATGTCGGGTGCCACTGTCTGCACCATCACAGCAAGTTTTGAGCAAATATCTCCTTCCGTTCGGCCTCAATGGCAAGAAGCTTGTGCATCCTCTCTGTTCGTCGCGGTCAATGGGAAAAGACGCTTATCTGCAATCTAGGTGTTTCTGCGTGCTGCGCCCGCCCAAAGAGTGCCCGAGTGAAAACGACAACGCAGTCATGTCGGGTGCCACTGTCTGCACCATCACAGCAAGTTTTGAGCAAATATCTCCTTCCGTTCGGCCGCAATGGCAAGAAGCTTGTGCATCTTCTCTGTTCGTCGCGGTCAATGGGAAAAGACGCTTATCTGCAATCTAGGTGTTTCTGTGTGCTGCGCCCGCCCAAAGAGTGCCCGAGTGAAAACGACAACGCAGGCATGTCGGGTGCCACTGTCTGCACCAGCACAGCAAGTTTTGAGCAAATATCTCCTTCCGTTCGGCCGCAATGGCAAGAAGCTTGTGCATCTTCTCTGTTCGTCGCGGTCAATGGGAAAAGGCGCTTATCTGCAATCTAGGTGTTTCTGCGTGCTGCGCCCGCCCAAAGAGTGCCCGGGTGAAAACGACAACGCAGGCATGTCGGGTGCCACTGTCTGCACCAGCACAGCAAGTTTTGAGCAAATATCTCCTTCCGTTCGGCCGCAATGGCAAGAAGCTTGTGCATCTTCTCTGTTCGTCGCGGTCAATGGGAAAAGGCGCTTATCTGCAATCTAGGTGTTTCTGCGTGCTGCGCCCGCCCACAGAGTGCCCGGGTGAAACCGACAACGCATGCATGTCGGGTGCCACTGTCTGCACCAGCACAGCAAGTTTTGAGCAAATATCTCCTTCCGTTCGGCCGCAATGGCAAGAAGCTTGTGCATCTTCACTGTTAGTCGCGGTCAATGGGAAAAGGCGCTTATCTGCAATCTAGGTGTTTCTGCGTGCTGCACCCGCCTAAAGAGTGCCCGGGTGAAAACGACAACGCAGGCATGTCGGGTGCCACTGTCTGCACCAGCACAGCAAGTTTTGAGCAAATATCTCCTCCCGTTCGGCCGCAATGGCAAGAAGCTTGTGCATCTTCTCTGTTCGTCGCGGTCAATGGGAAAAGGCGCTTATCTGCAATCTAGGTGTTTCTGCGTGCTGCGCCTGCCCAAAGAGTGCCCGGGTGAAAACGACAACGCAGGCATGTCGGGTGGCACTGTCTGCACTAGCACAGCAAGTTTTGAGCAAATATCTCCTTCCGTTCGACCGCAATGGCAAGAAGCTTGTGCATCTTCTCTGTTCGTCGCGGTCAATGGGAAAAGGCGCTTATCTGCAATCTAGGTGTTTCTGCGTGCTGCGCCCGCCCAAAGAGTGCCTGGGTGAAAACGACAACGCAGGCATGTCGGGTGCCACTGTCTGCACCAGCACAGCAAGTTTTGAGCAAATATCTCCTTCCGTTCGGCCGCAATGGCAAGAAGCTTGTGCATCTTCTCTGTTCGTCGCGGTCAATGGGAAAAGGCGCTTATCTGCAATCTAGGTGTTTCTGCGTGCTGCGCCCGCCCAAAGAGTGACCGGGTTAAAACGACAACGCAGGCATGTCGGGTGCCAATGTCTGCACCAGCACAGCAAGTTTTGAGCAAATATCTCCCTCCGTTCGGCCGCAATGGCAAGAAGCTTGTGCATCTTCTCTGTTCGTCGTGGTCAATGGGAAAAGGCGCTTATCTGCAATCTAGGTGTTTCTGCGAGCTGCGCCCGCCCAAAGAGTGCCTGGGTGAAAACGACAACGCAGGCATGTCGGGTGCCACTGTCTGCACCAGCACAGCAAGTTTTGAGCAAATATCTCCTTCCGTTCGGCCGCAATGGCAAGAAGCTTGTGCATCTTCTCTGTTCGTCGCGGTCAATGGGAAAAGGCGCTTATCTGCAATCTAGGTGTTTCTGCGTGCTGCGCCCGCCCAAAGAGTGCCCGGGTGAAAACGACAACGCAGGCATGTCGGGTGCCACTGTCTGCACCAGCACAGCAAGTTTTGAGCAAATATCTCCTCCCGTTCGGCCGCAATGGCAAGAAGCTTGTGCATCTTCTCTGTTCGTCGCGGTCAATGGGAAAAGGCGCTTATCTGCAATCTAGGTGTTTCTGCGTGCTGCGCCCGCCCAAAGAGTGCCTGGGTGAAAACGACAACGCAGGCATGTCGGGTGCCACTGTCTGCACCAGCACAGCAAGTTTTGAGCAAATATCTCCTTCCGTTCGGCCGCAATGGCAAGAAGCTTGTGCATCTTCTCTGTTCGTCGCGGTCAATGGGAAAAGGCGCTTATCTGCAATCTAGGTGTTTCTGCGTGCTGCGCCCGCCCAAAGAGTGACCGGGTTAAAACGACAACGCAGGCATGTCGGTTGCCACTGTCTGCACCAGCACAGCAAGTTTTGAGCAAATACCTCCTTCCGTTCGGCCGCAATGGCATGAAGCTTGTGCATCTTCTCTGTTCGTCGCGGTCAATGGGAAAAGGAGCTTATCTGCAATCTAGGTGTTTCTGCGTGCTGCGCCTGCCCAAAGAGTGCCCGGGTGAAAACGACAATGCAGGCATGTCGGGTGCCACTGTCTGCACCAGCACAGCAAGTTTTGAGCAAATATCTCCTTCCGTTCGGCCGCAATGGCAAGAAGCTTGTGCATCTTCTCTGTTCGTCGCGGTCAATGGGAAAAGGCGCTTATCTGCAATCTAGGTGTTTCTGCGTGCTGCGCCCGCCCAAAGAGTGCCCGGGTGAAAACGACAACGCAGGCATGTCGGGTGCCACTGTCTGCACCAGCACAGCAAGTTTTGAGCAAATATCTCCTCCCGTTCGGCCGCAATGGCAAGAAGCTTGTGCATCTTCTCTGTTCGTCGCGGTCAATGGGAAAAGGCGCTTATCTGCAATCTAGGTGTTTCTGCGTGCTGCGCCTGCCCAAAGAGTGCCCGGGTGAAAACGACAACGCAGGCATGTCGGGTGGCACTGTCTGCACTAGCACAGCAAGTTTTGAGCAAATATCTCCTTCCGTTCGACCGCAATGGCAAGAAGCTTGTGCATCTTCTCTGTTCGTCGCGGTCAATGGGAAAAGGCGCTTATCTGCAATCTAGGTGTTTCTGCGTGCTGCGCCCGCCCAAAGAGTGCCTGGGTGAAAACGACAACGCAGGCATGTCGGGTGCCACTGTCTGCACCAGCACAGCAAGTTTTGAGCAAATATCTCCTTCCGTTCGGCCGCAATGGCAAGAAGCTTGTGCATCTTCTCTGTTCGTCGCGGTCAATGGGAAAAGGCGCTTATCTGCAATCTAGGTGTTTCTGCGTGCTGCGCCCGCCCAAAGAGTGACCGGGTTAAAACGACAACGCAGGCATGTCGGGTGCCAATGTCTGCACCAGCACAGCAAGTTTTGAGCAAATATCTCCCTCCGTTCGGCCGCAATGGCAAGAAGCTTGTGCATCTTCTCTGTTCGTCGTGGTCAATGGGAAAAGGCGCTTATCTGCAATCTAGGTGTTTCTGCGTGCTGCGCCCGCCCAAAGAGTGCCCGGGTGAAAACGACAACGCAGGCATGTCGGGTGCCACTGTCTGCACCAGCACAGCAAGTTTTGAGCAAATATCTCCTCCCGTTCGGCCGCAATGGCAAGAAGCTTGTGCATCTTCTCTGTTCGTCGCGGTCAATGGGAAAAGGCGCTTATCTGCAATCTAGGTGTTTCTGCGTGCTGCGCCCGCCCAAAGAGTGCCTGGGTGAAAACGACAACGCAGGCATGTCGGGTGCCACTGTCTGCACCAGCACAGCAAGTTTTGAGCAAATATCTCCTTCCGTTCGGCCGCAATGGCAAGAAGCTTGTGCATCTTCTCTGTTCGTCGCGGTCAATGGGAAAAGGCGCTTATCTGCAATCTAGGTGTTTCTGCGTGCTGCGCCCGCCCAAAGAGTGACCGGGTTAAAACGACAACGCAGGCATGTCGGTTGCCACTGTCTGCACCAGCACAGCAAGTTTTGAGCAAATACCTCCTTCCGTTCGGCCGCAATGGCATGAAGCTTGTGCATCTTCTCTGTTCGTCGCGGTCAATGGGAAAAGGAGCTTATCTGCAATCTAGGTGTTTCTGCGTGCTGCGCCTGCCCAAAGAGTGCCCGGGTGAAAACGACAATGCAGGCATGTCGGGTGCCACTGTCTGCACCAGCACAGCAAGTTTTGAGCAAATATCTCCTTCCGTTCGGCCGCAATGGCAAGAAGCTTGTGCATCTTCTCTGTTCGTCGCGGTCAATGGGAAAAGGCGCTTATCTGCAATCTAGGTGTTTCTGCGTGCTGCGCCCGCCCAAAGAGTGACCGGGTTAAAACGACAACGCAGGCATGTCGGGTGCCACTGTCTGCACCATCACAGCAAGTTTTGAGCAAATATTTCCTTCCGTTCGGCCTCAATGGCAAGAAGCTTGTGCATCCTCTCTGTTCGTCGCGGTCAATGGGAAAAGACGCTTATCTGCAATCTAGGTGTTTCTGCGTGCTGCGCCCGCCCAAAGAGTGCCCGAGTGAAAACGACAACGCAGTCATGTCGGGTGCCACTGTCTGCACCATCACAGCAAGTTTTGAGCAAATATCTCCTTCCGTTCGGCCGCAATGGCAAGAAGCTTGTGCATCTTCTCTGTTCGTCGCGGTCAATGGGAAAAGACGCTTATCTGCAATCTAGGTGTTTCTGTGTGCTGCGCCCGCCCAAAGAGTGCCCGAGTGAAAACGACAACGCAGGCATATCGGGTGCCACTGTCTGCACCAGCACAGCAAGTTTTGAGCAAATATCTCCTTCCGTTCGGCCGCAATGGCAAGAAGCTTGTGCATCTTCTCTGTTCGTCGCGGTCAATGGGAAAAGGCGCTTATCTGCAATCTAGGTGTTTCTGCGTGCTGCGCCCGCCCAAAGAGTGCCCGGGTGAAAACGACAACGCAGGCATGTCGGGTGCCACTGTCTGCACCAGCACAGCAAGTTTTGAGCAAATATCTCCTTCCGTTCGGCCGCAATGGCAAGAAGCTTGTGCATCTTCTCTGTTCGTCGCGGTCAATGGGAAAAGGCGCTTATCTGCAATCTAGGTGTTTCTGCGTGCTGCGCCCGCCCACAGAGTGCCCGGGTGAAACCGACAACGCATGCATGTCGGGTGCCACTGTCTGCACCAGCACAGCAAGTTTTGAGCAAATATCTCCTTCCGTTCGGCCGCAATGGCAAGAAGCTTGTGCATCTTCACTGTTAGTCGCGGTCAATGGGAAAAGGCGCTTATCTGCAATCTAGGTGTTTCTGCGTGCTGCGCCCGCCTAAAGAGTGCCCGGGTGAAAACGACAACGCAGGCATGTCGGGTGCCACTGTCTGCACCAGCACAGCAAGTTTTGAGCAAATATCTCCTCCCGTTCGGCCGCAATGGCAAGAAGCTTGTGCATCTTCTCTGTTCGTCGCGGTCAATGGGAAAAGGCGCTTATCTGCAATCTAGGTGTTTCTGCGTGCTGCGCCTGCCCAAAGAGTGCCCGGGTGAAAACGACAACGCAGGCATGTCGGGTGCCACTGTCTGCACTAGCACAGCAAGTTTTGAGCAAATATCTCCTTCCGTTCGACCGCAATGGCAAGAAGCTTGTGCATCTTCTCTGTTCGTCGCGGTCAATGGGAAAAGGCGCTTATCTGCAATCTAGGTGTTTCTGCGTGCTGCGCCCGCCCAAAGAGTGCCTGGGTGAAAACGACAACGCAGGCATGTCGGGTGCCACTGTCTGCACCAGCACAGCAAGTTTTGAGCAAATATCTCCTTCCGTTCGGCCGCAATGGCAAGAAGCTTGTGCATCTTCTCTGTTCGTCGCGGTCAATGGGAAAAGGCGCTTATCTGCAATCTAGGTGTTTCTGCGTGCTGCGCCCGCCCAAAGAGTGACCGGGTTAAAACGACAACGCAGGCATGTCGGGTGCCAATGTCTGCACCAGCACAGCAAGTTTTGAGCAAATATCTCCCTCCGTTCGGCCGCAATGGCAAGAAGCTTGTGCATCTTCTCTGTTCGTCGTGGTCAATGGGAAAAGGCGCTTATCTGCAATCTAGGTGTTTCTGCGAGCTGCGCCCGCCCAAAGAGTGCCTGGGTGAAAACGACAACGCAGGCATGTCGGGTGCCACTGTCTGCACCAGCACAGCAAGTTTTGAGCAAATATCTCCTTCCGTTCGGCCGCAATGGCAAGAAGCTTGTGCATCTTCTCTGTTCGTCGCGGTCAATGGGAAAAGGCGCTTATCTGCAATCTAGGTGTTTCTGCGTGCTGCGCCCGCCCAAAGAGTGCCCGGGTGAAAACGACAACGCAGGCATGTCGGGTGCCACTGTCTGCACCAGCACAGCAAGTTTTGAGCAAATATCTCCTCCCGTTCGGCCGCAATGGCAAGAAGCTTGTGCATCTTCTCTGTTCGTCGCGGTCAATGGGAAAAGGCGCTTATCTGCAATCTAGGTGTTTCTGCGTGCTGCGCCCGCCCAAAGAGTGCCTGGGTGAAAACGACAACGCAGGCATGTCGGGTGCCACTGTCTGCACCAGCACAGCAAGTTTTGAGCAAATATCTCCTTCCGTTCGGCCGCAATGGCAAGAAGCTTGTGCATCTTCTCTGTTCGTCGCGGTCAATGGGAAAAGGCGCTTATCTGCAATCTAGGTGTTTCTGCGTGCTGCGCCCGCCCAAAGAGTGACCGGGTTAAAACGACAACACAGGCATGTCGGTTGCCACTGTCTGCACCAGCACAGCAAGTTTTGAGCAAATACCTCCTTCCGTTCGGCCGCAATGGCATGAAGCTTGTGCATCTTCTCTGTTCGTCGCGGTCAATGGGAAAACGAGCTTATCTGCAATCTAGGTGTTTCTGCGTGCTGCGCCTGCCCAAAGAGTGCCCGGGTGAAAACGACAATGCAGGCATGTCGGGTGCCACTGTCTGCACCAGCACAGCAAGTTTTGAGCAAATATCTCCTTCCGTTCGGCCGCAATGGCAAGAAGCTTGTGCATCTTCTCTGTTCGTCGCGGTCAATGGGAAAAGGCGCTTATCTGCAATCTAGGTGTTTCTGCGTGCTGCGCCCGCCCAAAGAGTGCCCGGGTGAAAACGACAACGCAGGCATGTCGGGTGCCAATGTCTGCACCAGCACAGCAAGTTTTGAGCAAATATCTCCTTCCGTTCGGCCGCAATGGCAAGAAGCTTGTGCATCTTCTCTGTTCGTCGCGGTCAATGGGAAAAGGCGCTTATCTTCAATCTAGGTGTTTCTGCGTGCTGCGCCCGCCCAAAGAGTGACCGGGTTAAAACGACAACGCAGTCATGTCGGGTGCCACTGTCTGCACCAGCACAGCAATTTTTAAGCAAATATCTCCCTCCGTTCGGCCGCAATGGCAAGAAGCTTGTGCATCTTCTCTGTTCGTCGTGGTCAATGGGAAAAGGCGCTTATCTGCAATCTAGGTGTTTCTGCGAGCTGCGCCCGCCCAAATAGTGCCTGGGTGAAAACGACAACGCAGGCATGTCGGGTGCCACTGTCTGCACCAGCACAGCAAGTTTTGAGCAAATATCTCCTTCCGTTCGGCCGCAATGGCAAGAAGCTTGTGCATCTTCTCTGTTCGTCGCGGTCAATGGGAAAAGGCGCTTATCTGCAATCTAGGTGTTTCTGCGTGCTGCGCCCGCCCAAAGAGTGCCCGGGTGAAAACGACAACGCAGGCATGTCGGGTGCCACTGTCTGCACCAGCACAGCAAGTTTTGAGCAAATATCTCCTTCCGTTCGGCCGCAATGGCAAGAAGCTTGTGCATCTTCTCTGTTCGTCGCGGTCAATGGGAAAAGGCGCTTATCTGCAATCTAGGTGTTTCTGCGTGCTGCGCCCGCTCACAGAGTGCCCGGGTGAAAACGACAACGCATGCATGTCGGGTGCCACTGTCTGCACCAGCACAGCAAGTTTTGAGCAAATATCTCCTTCCGTTCGGCCGCAATGGCAAGAAGCTTGTGCATCTTCACTGATAGTCGCGGTCAATGGGAAAAGGCGCTTATCTGCAATCTAGGTGTTTCTGCGTGCTGCGCCCGCCTAAAGAGTGCCCGGGTGAAAACGACAACGCAGGCATGTCGAGTGCCACTGTCTGCACCAGCACAGCAAGTTTTGAGCAAATATCTCCTTCCGTTCAGCCGCAATGGCAAGAAGCTTGTGCATCTTCTCTGTTCGTCGCGGTCAATGGGAAAAGGCGCTTATCTGCAATCTAGGTGTTTCTGCGTGCTGCGCCTGCCCAAAGAGTGCCCGGGTGAAAACGACAACGCAGGCATGTTGGGTGCCACTGTCTGCACTAGCATAGCAAGTTTTGAGCAAATATCTCCTTCCGTTCGACCGCAATGGCAAGAAGCTTGTGCATCTTCTCTGTTCGTCGCGGTCAATGGGAAAAGGCGCTTATCTGCAATCTAGGTGTTTCTGCGTGCTGCGCCCGCCCAAAGAGTGACCGGGTTAAAACGACAACGCAGGCATGTCGGGTGCCACTGTCTGCACCATCACAGCAAGTTTTGAGCAAATATCTCCTTCCGTTCGGCCTCAATGGCAAGAAGCTTGTGCATCCTCTCTGTTCGTCGCGGTCAATGGGAAAAGACGCTTATCTGCAATCTAGGTGTTTCTGCGTGCTGCGCCCGCCCAAAGAGTGCCCGAGTGAAAACGACAACGCAGGCATGTCGGGTGCCACTGTCTGCACCAGCACAGCAAGTTTTGAGCAAATATCTCCTTCCGTTCGGCCGCAATGGCAAGAAGCTTGTGCATCTTCTCTGTTCGTCGCGGTCAATGGGAAAAGGCGCTTATCTGCAATCTAGGTGTTTCTGCGTGCTGCGCCCGCCCAAAGAGTGACCGGGTTAAAACGACAACGCAGTCATGTCGGGTGCCACTGTCTGCACCAGCACAGCAATTTTTAAGCAAATATCTCCTTCCGTTCGGCCGCAATGGCAAGAAGCTTGTGCATCTTCTCTGTTCGTCGCGGTCAATGGGAAAAGGCGCTTATCTGCAATCTAGGTGTTTCTGCGAGCTGCGCCCGCCCAAAGAGTGCCTGGGTGAAATCGACAACGCAGGCATGTCGGGTGCCACTGTCTGCACCAGCACAGCAAGTTTTGAGCAAATATCTCCTTCCGTTCGGCCGCAATGGCAAGAAGCTTGTGCATCTTCTCTGTTCGTCGCGGTCAATGGGAAAAGGCGCTTATCTGCAATCTAGGTGTTTCTGCGTGCTGCGCCCGCCCAAAGAGTGCCCGGGTGAAAACGACAACGCAGGCATGTCGGGTGCCACTGTCTGCACCAGCACAGCATTTTTTAAGCAAATATCGCCTTCCGTTCGGCCGCAATGGCAAGAAGCTTGTGCATCTTCTCTGTTCGTCGCGGTCAATGGGAAAAGGCGCTTATCTTCAATCTAGGTGTTTCTGCGTGCTGCGCCCGCCCAAAGAGTGCCCGGGTGAAAACGACAACGCAGGCATGTCGGGTGCCACTGTCTGCACCAGCACAGCTAATTTTGAGCAAATATCTCCTTCCGTTCGGCCGCAATGGCAAGAAGCTTGTGCATCTTCTCTGTTCGTCGCGGTCAATGGTAAAAGGCGCTTATCTGCAATCTAGGCGTTTCTGCGTGCTGCGCCCGCCCAAAGAGTGCCCGGGTGAAAACGACAACGCAGGCATGTCGGGTGCCAATGTCTGCACCAGCACAGCAAGTTTTGAGCAAATATCTCTTTCCGTTCGGCCGCAATGGCAAGAAGCTTGTGCATCTTCTCTGTTCGTCGCGGTCAATGGGAAAAGGCGCTTATCTGCAATCTAGGTGTTTCTGCGTGCTGCGCCCGCTCACAGAGTGCCCGGGTGAAAACGACAACGCATGCATGTCAGGTGCCACTGTCTGCACCAGCACAGCAAGTTTTGAGCAAATATCTCCTTCCGTTCGGCCGCAATGGCAAGAAGCTTGTGCATCTTCACTGATAGTCGCGGTCAATGGGAAAAGGCGCTTATCTGCAATCTAGGTGTTTCTGCGTGCTGCGCCCGCCTAAAGAGTGCCCGGGTGAAAACGACAACGCAGGCATGTCGGGTGCCACTGTCTGCACCAGCACAGCAAGTTTTGAGCAAATATCTCCTCCCGTTCGGCCGCAATGGCAAGAAGCTTGTGCATCTTCTCTGTTCGTTGCGGTCAATGGGAAAAGGCGCTTATCTGCAATCTAGGTGTTTCTGCGTGCTGCGCCCGCCCAAAGAGTGCCCGGGTGAAAACGACAACGCAGGCATGTCGAGTGCCACTGTCTGCACCAGCACAGCAAGTTTTGAGCAAATATCTCCTTCCGTTCAGCCGCAATGGCAAGAAGCTTGTGCATCTTCTCTGTTCGTCGCGGTCAATGGGAAAAGGCGCTTATCTGCAATCTAGGTGTTTCTGCGTGCTGCGCCTGCCCAAAGAGTGCCCGGGTGAAAACGACAACGCAGGCATGTCGGGTGCCACTGTCTGCACTAGCATAGCAAGTTTTGAGCAAATATCTCCTTCCGTTCGACCGCAATGGCAAGAAGCTTGTGCATCTTCTCTGTTCGTCGCGGTCAATGGGAAAAGGCGCTTATCTGCAATCTAGGTGTTTCTGCGTGCTGCGCCCGCCCAAAGAGTGACCGGGTTAAAACGACAACGCAGGCATGTCGGGTGCCACTGTCTGCACCATCACAGCAAGTTTTGAGCAAATATCTCCTTCCGTTCGGCCTCAATGGCAAGAAGCTTGTGCATCCTCTCTGTTCGTCGCGGTCAATGGGAAAAGACGCTTATCTGCAATCTAGGTGTTTCTGCGTGCTGCGCCCGCCCAAAGAGTGCCCGAGTGAAAACGACAACGCAGTCATGTCGGGTGCCACTGTCTGCACCATCACAGCAAGTTTTGAGCAAATATCTCCTTCCGTTCGGCCGCAATGGCAAGAAGCTTGTGCATCTTCTCTGTTCGTCGCGGTCAATGGGAAAAGACGCTTATCTGCAATCTGGGGGGTTTCTGTGTGCTGCGCCCGCCCAAAGAGTGCCCGAGTGAAAACGACAACGCAGGCATGTCGGGTGCCACTGTCTGCACCAGCACAGCAAGTTTTGAGCAAATATCTCCTTCCGTTCGGCCGCAATGGCAAGAAGCTTGTGCATCTTCTCTGTTCGTCGCGGTCAATGGGAAAAGGCGCTTATCTGCAATCTAGGTGTTTCTGCGTGCTGCGCCCGCCCAAAGAGTGCCCGGGTGAAAACGACAACGCAGGCATGTCGAGTGCCACTGTATGCACCAGCACAGCTAGTTTTGAGCAAATA
The DNA here is from genome assembly GCF_029499605.1 of Hyla sarda. Lineage (NCBI taxonomy): Eukaryota > Metazoa > Chordata > Amphibia > Anura > Hylidae > Hyla > Hyla sarda. The sequence goes on along the minus strand of NW_026608948.1, from coordinate 10,815 downwards.
TCTCCTTCCGTTCAGCCGCAATGGCAAGAAGCTTGTGCATCTTCTCTGTTCGTCGCGGTCAATGGGAAAAGGCGCTTATCTGCAATCTAGGTGTTTCTGCGTGCTGCGCCTGCCCAAAGAGTGCCCGGGTGAAAACGACAACGCAGGCATGTCGGGTGCCACTGTCTGCACTAGCATAGCAAGTTTTGAGCAAATATCTCCTTCCGTTCGACCGCAATGGCAAGAAGCTTGTGCATCTTCTCTGTTCGTCGCGGTCAATGGGAAAAGACGCTTATCTGCAATCTAGGTGTTTCTGCGTGCTGCGCCCGCCCAAAGAGTGACCGGGTTAAAACGACAACGCAGGCATGTCGGGTGCCACTGTCTGCACCATCACAGCAAGTTTTGAGCAAATATCTCCTTCCGTTCGGCCTCAATGGCAAGAAGCTTGTGCATCCTCTCTGTTCGTCGCGGTCAATGGGAAAAGACGCTTATCTGCAATCTAGGTGTTTCTGCGTGCTGCGCCCGCCCAAAGAGTGCCCGAGTGAAAACGACAACGCAGTCATGTCGGGTGCCACTGTCTGCACCATCACAGCAAGTTTTGAGCAAATATCTCCTTCCGTTCGGCCGCAATGGCAAGAAGCTTGTGCATCTTCTCTGTTCGTCGCGGTCAATGGGAAAAGACGCTTATCTGCAATCTAGGTGTTTCTGTGTGCTGCGCCCGCCCAAAGAGTGCCCGAGTGAAAACGACAACGCAGGCATGTCGGGTGCCACTGTCTGCACCAGCACAGCAAGTTTTGAGCAAATATCTCCTTCCGTTCGGCCGCAATGGCAAGAAGCTTGTGCATCTTCTCTGTTCGTCGCGGTCAATGGGAAAAGGCGCTTATCTGCAATCTAGGTGTTTCTGCGTGCTGCGCCCGCCCAAAGAGTGCCCGGGTGAAAACGACAACGCAGGCATGTCGGGTGCCACTGTCTGCACCAGCACAGCAAGTTTTGAGCAAATATCTCCTTCCGTTCGGCCGCAATGGCAAGAAGCTTGTGCATCTTCTCTGTTCGTCGCGGTCAATGGGAAAAGGCGCTTATCTGCAATCTAGGTGTTTCTGCGTGCTGCGCCCGCCCACAGAGTGCCCGGGTGAAACCGACAACGCATGCATGTCGGGTGCCACTGTCTGCACCAGCACAGCAAGTTTTGAGCAAATATCTCCTTCCGTTCGGCCGCAATGGCAAGAAGCTTGTGCATCTTCACTGTTAGTCGCGGTCAATGGGAAAAGGCGCTTATCTGCAATCTAGGTGTTTCTGCGTGCTGCGCCCGCCTAAAGAGTGCCCGGGTGAAAACGACAACGCAGGCATGTCGGGTGCCACTGTCTGCACCAGCACAGCAAGTTTTGAGCAAATATCTCCTCCCGTTCGGCCGCAATGGCAAGAAGCTTGTGCATCTTCTCTGTTCGTCGCGGTCAATGGGAAAAGGCGCTTATCTGCAATCTAGGTGTTTCTGCGTGCTGCGCCTGCCCAAAGAGTGCCCGGGTGAAAACGACAACGCAGGCATGTCGGGTGGCACTGTCTGCACTAGCACAGCAAGTTTTGAGCAAATATCTCCTTCCGTTCGACCGCAATGGCAAGAAGCTTGTGCATCTTCTCTGTTCGTCGCGGTCAATGGGAAAAGGCGCTTATCTGCAATCTAGGTGTTTCTGCGTGCTGCGCCCGCCCAAAGAGTGCCTGGGTGAAAACGACAACGCAGGCATGTCGGGTGCCACTGTCTGCACCAGCACAGCAAGTTTTGAGCAAATATCTCCTTCCGTTCGGCCGCAATGGCAAGAAGCTTGTGCATCTTCTCTGTTCGTCGCGGTCAATGGGAAAAGGCGCTTATCTGCAATCTAGGTGTTTCTGCGTGCTGCGCCCGCCCAAAGAGTGACCGGGTTAAAACGACAACGCAGGCATGTCGGGTGCCAATGTCTGCACCAGCACAGCAAGTTTTGAGCAAATATCTCCCTCCGTTCGGCCGCAATGGCAAGAAGCTTGTGCATCTTCTCTGTTCGTCGTGGTCAATGGGAAAAGGCGCTTATCTGCAATCTAGGTGTTTCTGCGAGCTGCGCCCGCCCAAAGAGTGCCTGGGTGAAAACGACAACGCAGGCATGTCGGGTGCCACTGTCTGCACCAGCACAGCAAGTTTTGAGCAAATATCTCCTTCCGTTCGGCCGCAATGGCAAGAAGCTTGTGCATCTTCTCTGTTCGTCGCGGTCAATGGGAAAAGGCGCTTATCTGCAATCTAGGTGTTTCTGCGTGCTGCGCCCGCCCAAAGAGTGCCCGGGTGAAAACGACAACGCAGGCATGTCGGGTGCCACTGTCTGCACCAGCACAGCAAGTTTTGAGCAAATATCTCCTCCCGTTCGGCCGCAATGGCAAGAAGCTTGTGCATCTTCTCTGTTCGTCGCGGTCAATGGGAAAAGGCGCTTATCTGCAATCTAGGTGTTTCTGCGTGCTGCGCCCGCCCAAAGAGTGCCTGGGTGAAAACGACAACGCAGGCATGTCGGGTGCCACTGTCTGCACCAGCACAGCAAGTTTTGAGCAAATATCTCCTTCCGTTCGGCCGCAATGGCAAGAAGCTTGTGCATCTTCTCTGTTCGTCGCGGTCAATGGGAAAAGGCGCTTATCTGCAATCTAGGTGTTTCTGCGTGCTGCGCCCGCCCAAAGAGTGACCGGGTTAAAACGACAACGCAGGCATGTCGGTTGCCACTGTCTGCACCAGCACAGCAAGTTTTGAGCAAATACCTCCTTCCGTTCGGCCGCAATGGCATGAAGCTTGTGCATCTTCTCTGTTCGTCGCGGTCAATGGGAAAAGGAGCTTATCTGCAATCTAGGTGTTTCTGCGTGCTGCGCCTGCCCAAAGAGTGCCCGGGTGAAAACGACAATGCAGGCATGTCGGGTGCCACTGTCTGCACCAGCACAGCAAGTTTTGAGCAAATATCTCCTTCCGTTCGGCCGCAATGGCAAGAAGCTTGTGCATCTTCTCTGTTCGTCGCGGTCAATGGGAAAAGGCGCTTATCTGCAATCTAGGTGTTTCTGCGTGCTGCGCCCGCCCAAAGAGTGCCCGGGTGAAAACGACAACGCAGGCATGTCGGGTGCCACTGTCTGCACCAGCACAGCAAGTTTTGAGCAAATATCTCCTCCCGTTCGGCCGCAATGGCAAGAAGCTTGTGCATCTTCTCTGTTCGTCGCGGTCAATGGGAAAAGGCGCTTATCTGCAATCTAGGTGTTTCTGCGTGCTGCGCCTGCCCAAAGAGTGCCCGGGTGAAAACGACAACGCAGGCATGTCGGGTGGCACTGTCTGCACTAGCACAGCAAGTTTTGAGCAAATATCTCCTTCCGTTCGACCGCAATGGCAAGAAGCTTGTGCATCTTCTCTGTTCGTCGCGGTCAATGGGAAAAGGCGCTTATCTGCAATCTAGGTGTTTCTGCGTGCTGCGCCCGCCCAAAGAGTGCCTGGGTGAAAACGACAACGCAGGCATGTCGGGTGCCACTGTCTGCACCAGCACAGCAAGTTTTGAGCAAATATCTCCTTCCGTTCGGCCGCAATGGCAAGAAGCTTGTGCATCTTCTCTGTTCGTCGCGGTCAATGGGAAAAGGCGCTTATCTGCAATCTAGGTGTTTCTGCGTGCTGCGCCCGCCCAAAGAGTGACCGGGTTAAAACGACAACGCAGGCATGTCGGGTGCCAATGTCTGCACCAGCACAGCAAGTTTTGAGCAAATATCTCCCTCCGTTCGGCCGCAATGGCAAGAAGCTTGTGCATCTTCTCTGTTCGTCGTGGTCAATGGGAAAAGGCGCTTATCTGCAATCTAGGTGTTTCTGCGAGCTGCGCCCGCCCAAAGAGTGCCTGGGTGAAAACGACAACGCAGGCATGTCGGGTGCCACTGTCTGCACCAGCACAGCAAGTTTTGAGCAAATATCTCCTTCCGTTCGGCCGCAATGGCAAGAAGCTTGTGCATCTTCTCTGTTCGTCGCGGTCAATGGGAAAAGGCGCTTATCTGCAATCTAGGTGTTTCTGCGTGCTGCGCCCGCCCAAAGAGTGCCCGGGTGAAAACGACAACGCAGGCATGTCGGGTGCCACTGTCTGCACCAGCACAGCAAGTTTTGAGCAAATATCTCCTCCCGTTCGGCCGCAATGGCAAGAAGCTTGTGCATCTTCTCTGTTCGTCGCGGTCAATGGGAAAAGGCGCTTATCTGCAATCTAGGTGTTTCTGCGTGCTGCGCCCGCCCAAAGAGTGCCTGGGTGAAAACGACAACGCAGGCATGTCGGGTGCCACTGTCTGCACCAGCACAGCAAGTTTTGAGCAAATATCTCCTTCCGTTCGGCCGCAATGGCAAGAAGCTTGTGCATCTTCTCTGTTCGTCGCGGTCAATGGGAAAAGGCGCTTATCTGCAATCTAGGTGTTTCTGCGTGCTGCGCCCGCCCAAAGAGTGACCGGGTTAAAACGACAACGCAGGCATGTCGGTTGCCACTGTCTGCACCAGCACAGCAAGTTTTGAGCAAATACCTCCTTCCGTTCGGCCGCAATGGCATGAAGCTTGTGCATCTTCTCTGTTCGTCGCGGTCAATGGGAAAAGGAGCTTATCTGCAATCTAGGTGTTTCTGCGTGCTGCGCCTGCCCAAAGAGTGCCCGGGTGAAAACGACAATGCAGGCATGTCGGGTGCCACTGTCTGCACCAGCACAGCAAGTTTTGAGCAAATATCTCCTTCCGTTCGGCCGCAATGGCAAGAAGCTTGTGCATCTTCTCTGTTCGTCGCGGTCAATGGGAAAAGGCGCTTATCTGCAATCTAGGTGTTTCTGCGTGCTGCGCCCGCCCAAAGAGTGACCGGGTTAAAACGACAACGCAGGCATGTCGGGTGCCACTGTCTGCACCATCACAGCAAGTTTTGAGCAAATATTTCCTTCCGTTCGGCCTCAATGGCAAGAAGCTTGTGCATCCTCTCTGTTCGTCGCGGTCAATGGGAAAAGACGCTTATCTGCAATCTAGGTGTTTCTGTGTGCTGCGCCCGCCCAAAGAGTGCCCGAGTGAAAACGACAACGCAGTCATGTCGGGTGCCACTGTCTGCACCATCACAGCAAGTTTTGAGCAAATATCTCCTTCCGTTCGGCCGCAATGGCAAGAAGCTTGTGCATCTTCTCTGTTCGTCGCGGTCAATGGGAAAAGACGCTTATCTGCAATCTAGGTGTTTCTGTGTGCTGCGCCCGCCCAAAGAGTGCCCGAGTGAAAACGACAACGCAGGCATATCGGGTGCCACTGTCTGCACCAGCACAGCAAGTTTTGAGCAAATATCTCCTTCCGTTCGGCCGCAATGGCAAGAAGCTTGTGCATCTTCTCTGTTCGTCGCGGTCAATGGGAAAAGGCGCTTATCTGCAATCTAGGTGTTTCTGCGTGCTGCGCCCGCCCAAAGAGTGCCCGGGTGAAAACGACAACGCAGGCATGTCGGGTGCCACTGTCTGCACCAGCACAGCAAGTTTTGAGCAAATATCTCCTTCCGTTCGGCCGCAATGGCAAGAAGCTTGTGCATCTTCTCTGTTCGTCGCGGTCAATGGGAAAAGGCGCTTATCTGCAATCTAGGTGTTTCTGCGTGCTGCGCCCGCCCACAGAGTGCCCGGGTGAAACCGACAACGCATGCATGTCGGGTGCCACTGTCTGCACCAGCACAGCAAGTTTTGAGCAAATATCTCCTTCCGTTCGGCCGCAATGGCAAGAAGCTTGTGCATCTTCACTGTTAGTCGCGGTCAATGGGAAAAGGCGCTTATCTGCAATCTAGGTGTTTCTGCGTGCTGCGCCCGCCTAAAGAGTGCCCGGGTGAAAACGACAACGCAGGCATGTCGGGTGCCACTGTCTGCACCAGCACAGCAAGTTTTGAGCAAATATCTCCTCCCGTTCGGCCGCAATGGCAAGAAGCTTGTGCATCTTCTCTGTTCGTCGCGGTCAATGGGAAAAGGCGCTTATCTGCAATCTAGGTGTTTCTGCGTGCTGCGCCTGCCCAAAGAGTGCCCGGGTGAAAACGACAACGCAGGCATGTCGGGTGCCACTGTCTGCACTAGCACAGCAAGTTTTGAGCAAATATCTCCTTCCGTTCGACCGCAATGGCAAGAAGCTTGTGCATCTTCTCTGTTCGTCGCGGTCAATGGGAAAAGGCGCTTATCTGCAATCTAGGTGTTTCTGCGTGCTGCGCCCGCCCAAAGAGTGCCTGGGTGAAAACGACAACGCAGGCATGTCGGGTGCCACTGTCTGCACCAGCACAGCAAGTTTTGAGCAAATATCTCCTTCCGTTCGGCCGCAATGGCAAGAAGCTTGTGCATCTTCTCTGTTCGTCGCGGTCAATGGGAAAAGGCGCTTATCTGCAATCTAGGTGTTTCTGCGTGCTGCGCCCGCCCAAAGAGTGACCGGGTTAAAACGACAACGCAGGCATGTCGGGTGCCAATGTCTGCACCAGCACAGCAAGTTTTGAGCAAATATCTCCCTCCGTTCGGCCGCAATGGCAAGAAGCTTGTGCATCTTCTCTGTTCGTCGTGGTCAATGGGAAAAGGCGCTTATCTGCAATCTAGGTGTTTCTGCGAGCTGCGCCCGCCCAAAGAGTGCCTGGGTGAAAACGACAACGCAGGCATGTCGGGTGCCACTGTCTGCACCAGCACAGCAAGTTTTGAGCAAATATCTCCTTCCGTTCGGCCGCAATGGCAAGAAGCTTGTGCATCTTCTCTGTTCGTCGCGGTCAATGGGAAAAGGCGCTTATCTGCAATCTAGGTGTTTCTGCGTGCTGCGCCCGCCCAAAGAGTGCCCGGGTGAAAACGACAACGCAGGCATGTCGGGTGCCACTGTCTGCACCAGCACAGCAAGTTTTGAGCAAATATCTCCTCCCGTTCGGCCGCAATGGCAAGAAGCTTGTGCATCTTCTCTGTTCGTCGCGGTCAATGGGAAAAGGCGCTTATCTGCAATCTAGGTGTTTCTGCGTGCTGCGCCCGCCCAAAGAGTGCCTGGGTGAAAACGACAACGCAGGCATGTCGGGTGCCACTGTCTGCACCAGCACAGCAAGTTTTGAGCAAATATCTCCTTCCGTTCGGCCGCAATGGCAAGAAGCTTGTGCATCTTCTCTGTTCGTCGCGGTCAATGGGAAAAGGCGCTTATCTGCAATCTAGGTGTTTCTGCGTGCTGCGCCCGCCCAAAGAGTGACCGGGTTAAAACGACAACGCAGGCATGTCGGTTGCCACTGTCTGCACCAGCACAGCAAGTTTTGAGCAAATACCTCCTTCCGTTCGGCCGCAATGGCATGAAGCTTGTGCATCTTCTCTGTTCGTCGCGGTCAATGGGAAAACGAGCTTATCTGCAATCTAGGTGTTTCTGCGTGCTGCGCCTGCCCAAAGAGTGCCCGGGTGAAAACGACAATGCAGGCATGTCGGGTGCCACTGTCTGCACCAGCACAGCAAGTTTTGAGCAAATATCTCCTTCCGTTCGGCCGCAATGGCAAGAAGCTTGTGCATCTTCTCTGTTCGTCGCGGTCAATGGGAAAAGGCGCTTATCTGCAATCTAGGTGTTTCTGCGTGCTGCGCCCGCCCAAAGAGTGCCCGGGTGAAAACGACAACGCAGGCATGTCGGGTGCCAATGTCTGCACCAGCACAGCAAGTTTTGAGCAAATATCTCCTTCCGTTCGGCCGCAATGGCAAGAAGCTTGTGCATCTTCTCTGTTCGTCGCGGTCAATGGGAAAAGGCGCTTATCTTCAATCTAGGTGTTTCTGCGTGCTGCGCCCGCCCAAAGAGTGACCGGGTTAAAACGACAACGCAGTCATGTCGGGTGCCACTGTCTGCACCAGCACAGCAATTTTTAAGCAAATATCTCCCTCCGTTCGGCCGCAATGGCAAGAAGCTTGTGCATCTTCTCTGTTCGTCGTGGTCAATGGGAAAAGGCGCTTATCTGCAATCTAGGTGTTTCTGCGAGCTGCGCCCGCCCAAATAGTGCCTGGGTGAAAACGACAACGCAGGCATGTCGGGTGCCACTGTCTGCACCAGCACAGCAAGTTTTGAGCAAATATCTCCTTCCGTTCGGCCGCAATGGCAAGAAGCTTGTGCATCTTCTCTGTTCGTCGCGGTCAATGGGAAAAGGCGCTTATCTGCAATCTAGGTGTTTCTGCGTGCTGCGCCCGCCCAAAGAGTGCCCGGGTGAAAACGACAACGCAGGCATGTCGGGTGCCACTGTCTGCACCAGCACAGCAAGTTTTGAGCAAATATCTCCTTCCGTTCGGCCGCAATGGCAAGAAGCTTGTGCATCTTCTCTGTTCGTCGCGGTCAATGGGAAAAGGCGCTTATCTGCAATCTAGGTGTTTCTGCGTGCTGCGCCCGCTCACAGAGTGCCCGGGTGAAAACGACAACGCATGCATGTCGGGTGCCACTGTCTGCACCAGCACAGCAAGTTTTGAGCAAATATCTCCTTCCGTTCGGCCGCAATGGCAAGAAGCTTGTGCATCTTCACTGATAGTCGCGGTCAATGGGAAAAGGCGCTTATCTGCAATCTAGGTGTTTCTGCGTGCTGCGCCCGCCTAAAGAGTGCCCGGGTGAAAACGACAACGCAGGCATGTCGAGTGCCACTGTCTGCACCAGCACAGCAAGTTTTGAGCAAATATCTCCTTCCGTTCAGCCGCAATGGCAAGAAGCTTGTGCATCTTCTCTGTTCGTCGCGGTCAATGGGAAAAGGCGCTTATCTGCAATCTAGGTGTTTCTGCGTGCTGCGCCTGCCCAAAGAGTGCCCGGGTGAAAACGACAACGCAGGCATGTCGGGTGCCACTGTCTGCACTAGCATAGCAAGTTTTGAGCAAATATCTCCTTCCGTTCGACCGCAATGGCAAGAAGCTTGTGCATCTTCTCTGTTCGTCGCGGTCAATGGGAAAAGGCGCTTATCTGCAATCTAGGTGTTTCTGCGTGCTGCGCCCGCCCAAAGAGTGACCGGGTTAAAACGACAACGCAGGCATGTCGGGTGCCACTGTCTGCACCATCACAGCAAGTTTTGAGCAAATATCTCCTTCCGTTCGGCCTCAATGGCAAGAAGCTTGTGCATCCTCTCTGTTCGTCGCGGTCAATGGGAAAAGACGCTTATCTGCAATCTAGGTGTTTCTGCGTGCTGCGCCCGCCCAAAGAGTGCCCGAGTGAAAACGACAACGCAGGCATGTCGGGTGCCACTGTCTGCACCAGCACAGCAAGTTTTGAGCAAATATCTCCTTCCGTTCGGCCGCAATGGCAAGAAGCTTGTGCATCTTCTCTGTTCGTCGCGGTCAATGGGAAAAGGCGCTTATCTGCAATCTAGGTGTTTCTGCGTGCTGCGCCCGCCCAAAGAGTGACCGGGTTAAAACGACAACGCAGTCATGTCGGGTGCCACTGTCTGCACCAGCACAGCAATTTTTAAGCAAATATCTCCTTCCGTTCGGCCGCAATGGCAAGAAGCTTGTGCATCTTCTCTGTTCGTCGCGGTCAATGGGAAAAGGCGCTTATCTGCAATCTAGGTGTTTCTGCGAGCTGCGCCCGCCCAAAGAGTGCCTGGGTGAAATCGACAACGCAGGCATGTCGGGTGCCACTGTCTGCACCAGCACAGCAAGTTTTGAGCAAATATCTCCTTCCGTTCGGCCGCAATGGCAAGAAGCTTGTGCATCTTCTCTGTTCGTCGCGGTCAATGGGAAAAGGCGCTTATCTGCAATCTAGGTGTTTCTGCGTGCTGCGCCCGCCCAAAGAGTGCCCGGGTGAAAACGACAACGCAGGCATGTCGGGTGCCACTGTCTGCACCAGCACAGCATTTTTTAAGCAAATATCGCCTTCCGTTCGGCCGCAATGGCAAGAAGCTTGTGCATCTTCTCTGTTCGTCGCGGTCAATGGGAAAAGGCGCTTATCTTCAATCTAGGTGTTTCTGCGTGCTGCGCCCGCCCAAAGAGTGCCCGGGTGAAAACGACAACGCAGGCATGTCGGGTGCCACTGTCTGCACCAGCACAGCTAATTTTGAGCAAATATCTCCTTCCGTTCGGCCGCAATGGCAAGAAGCTTGTGCATCTTCTCTGTTCGTCGCGGTCAATGGTAAAAGGCGCTTATCTGCAATCTAGGCGTTTCTGCGTGCTGCGCCCGCCCAAAGAGTGCCCGGGTGAAAACGACAACGTAGGCATGTCGGGTGCCAATGTCTGCACCAGCACAGCAAGTTTTGAGCAAATATCTCTTTCCGTTCGGCCGCAATGGCAAGAAGCTTGTGCATCTTCTCTGTTCGTCGCGGTCAATGGGAAAAGGCGCTTATCTGCAATCTAGGTGTTTCTGCGTGCTGCGCCCGCCCAACAGTGCCCGGGTGAAAACGACAACGCAAGCATGTCGGGTGCCACTGTCTGCTTCCGTTCGGCCGCAATGGCAAGAAGCTTGTGCATCTTCTCTGTTCGTCGCGGTGAATGGGAAAAGGCGCTTATCTGCAATCTAGGTGTTTCTGTGTGCTGCGCACGCCCAAAGAGCGCCCGAGTGAAAACGACAACGCAGTCATGTCGGGTGCCACTGTCTGCACCATCACAGCAAGTTTTGAGCAAATATCTCCTTCCGTTCGGCCGCAATGGCAAGAAGCTTGTGCATCTTCTCTGTTCGTCGCGGTCAATGGGAAAAGGCGCTTATCTGCAATCTAGGTGTTTCTGCGTGCTGCGCCCGCCCAAAGAGTGCCCGGGTGAAAACGACAACGCAGGCATGTCGGGTGCCACTGTCTGCACCAGCACAGCAAGTTTTGAGCAAATATCTCCTTCCGTTCGGCCGCAATGGCAAGAAGCTTGTGCATCTTCTCTGTTCGTCGCGGTCAATGGGAA